>NC_082722.1:17055603-17355603 GCF_030144855.1 Hypanus sabinus | reverse complement strand
CCATTTCTCCAACATCCATGTGCCTATTTAGGAGTTTATTAAATGCCTCTCACGTATCTGCCTCTACCACCAAAGTTATGCCCCTGCTTGTATTAACCATTTCTGCCTTGTAGACCTCTACCATCTCTCCTCTCATCCTCCTTCACTCCAAAGAGAGAAGCCTTAGCTTACTCAACCTATCCTCATAAGACATGCTGTCTGGTCTATGCAGCACCCCAGTAAATTTCATCTGCATCCTCTATAAAGCTTCCACATCCTTTCTGTAAGGCCACCGGAATGGAACACAATGTTCCAGTTGTGATCTAACCAGGATTTTATAGAGTAGCAACATTACTCATGGCTGTTGAGCTCAATCCCCAACCAATGAAGACCAACACACTAACTACCTCCTCAACATTCCTATCGACCTGCACAATGACTTTGAGGGATATATGGATGTGGACCCCAAGATTCCTCAGTTCCTCCACACTGCTAAGAATTCCACCATTAATGCTGTATTCTGCCTAATCGCTTAAATTACTATTTTGACCAAACATGCTAGCCAATTCCTGTTAAGAAGATCCTAAAAGGATCATAGCCATAAGTTGCTTTTGATGGTAAATATCTGCCTTTGTCAGAAGGATAAAAGCATCTATCTTTAAACAGTTTGTGGTGTTTTCTTTTTTTACTTAAACAAGTAGACATTTGAATCAGTAAGACACAGTTCTTCATGACTTCAGCCTTCATTTGGACGGCACTGCTGTCATCAGCCCAGTTTTTGTGCTCCATGTTCTGGAATCTTGAGTATTTGTACAATAATATTAACATAATTTCTAGGTTATGGTGTACAAATGTAAAGCCTACACTATGCTGTGTGATGTGATCAGTCATCAAGAACTGAATATTAATGAGTGTTCTCTGAGAGCAATATTTGACACATATCTTGGATCATTCAACATCTTAATAATAGTTTCTTGTAGCCAGACAACCTACCATGCGTGCTCAAAGTATGGGAATCATTCATATCAGTGTTACCTTTCAGTTTAAGGCACTGGACGAATGGGTTGTGATATTATTGCCAATACCACTGGAGTGACTCAGTGTAATCAAATCACTTACAGTGAACAGTGCTGAAAGAGGGAAGGATAGGGACAGGAAATGAACATTTATTTTGTATGTGAGTAGATGTGAACTATATCAAATTGATTGCAAGAATTGGCAAGTGCGCATGCATTTTGTCTTGGGGGGGGGGTTGGTTTGTTGCTCACATGCTGTAAGTTGCCCAACGTGTACAGTGGCTAACATAACTCAGTAAAACATGTAAACATACAACTCCATTTTTAACCTTGCTCCATGTATACATAACAAGATGTTTGTGTTGCTTAATATGAAATTATTCAAATCCCTTTCCCTTCTACAGGCTACATACAGCCAACTTTGTCATTATTCCCTGGACTAAAGCAAGTTTTGGTTAATGAAGCAGGGCTGTTGACAAGCTCCCAAAGCATTCTAATCCCCTGGAGACACCAATCCACCTAGGCTGACACGTTAGTACACCTTTGAGATGATATAATGCTGGGTGGAGCACAATTTGGAAATCTACAGCACCTCTGGTTAGTAGGTACAGCAATGCAACTTCTCCACTCTGATCAGTCCTTCAGCTGGCTGCACCTGCATGACTCTGATCCCCGAGTGATCATGCACAATTAAATGAAGTCAATTACTTTTTGGTGTGTGTATTAGGACTAGGTATGATGCTGGAGTCATGTTAGTTTTGAATGTGCATGTGTTGGGCTGAGCTGGGCTGCATTGGATACAATGAGTTGCAAGTATGGACGAAATGTTGCTACGATTTGATGAGTCAGGTCCACTTTGGGCATGGATGTGTGCTCATTGGGGACTAGGTATATTGGTGGCACTAGATGCGTGCTAGGATTGGATGTGTTGAAGTTTTGGTGAGGGCAGGTGACCACAGCTGGTGCATGTTTTGTCAAAACAACCTTATTTTGCAAATCTGAAGGCTCCCTGGGAGATATGCCATGAGAGAAACCAATCCACAGAGACACCCTACAAACCTTGCTTCATTTGTTTCACAGAGAACAACATGCATGTAACGATGGCGATGGAAAGAGTGATGCGTGTTCATTCTGAAGAGTGTGTGGAGTGCTCCACACTGTGGTTTTTCAGATCTACCGCCTGAAAATCTCCAATTACACTGGACTACAACGATTTTGCTTCCTGAATACATTTGGGTATATCATATGGACTGTGGGTTCTGATCATGAAAATTACCATGAGATTTCCCTATTTTCTGAAATCATTTATATTTGCTATTTCACTTCATAGTCAGAATAATTGATGACGTCTAAGGAAGGCATTTTTGTTGGTCTGCAAGTTATCAAACAGGCCATCAATGACAAGCAATTCGAAGACCTAGTGGGACTGGAGAAAATCGCGTGGAAGGCATTCAAGGATGTTGTTGAAAATTACAACATCAAGAGCACCAAACCATGTGCAGCGGGTTAACAACATGCTCCAAGCACACAAAATCATGAAGTGCAACACATCACTAAAGGTTCATTTTCTGCATTCCCATTTAGACTTCTTTCCTGCAAAACTTGGCACTGTCAGTGATGAGCACGGTGAAAGGTTTCACTAGGACATAGTGGTCATGGAGAAATGGTATCAGGGCAACTGGAATCCATCAATGCTAGCTGATTACTTTTGGGCACTTAAGTGAGAAGCCTCAAACACTGAGCACAAACAAAAATCATCAACAAAACATTTTAGCTTAGTTGAACTTCTGCAAAGCATCAGCACCATTACGCAGTTAAAAGCATTATATTCAATAAAAGTTAATTTCTTGTTTCTCCAAATTCCTATGTGATACAAATAGTCTGAAATTATATTTGTGTTCAGTTTCAAATGGTCTATCAGAAGCAAAAAAATACTCTGAGGAAGCAAACTTCTGAAAAAATTTGTTGTTGAGTGTTATCTGCAGTTTAGGGGAACCCAACTGACAACCCGGTCAATGCAGTTGATACACTGTAAGTGGTTTGTGTTTCCACTGTCAGTGGCAATGGCAACTAAGAGTTGAAAGTGAGATGAGAGATTATTTGTTGTAATGGTAGAAAAGTAAGAAATGGTGGCATTTGTTCAACTCCACCCTGATCTGGCTGTGGGCATCACTGGGCATTGAGAAATAGCTAGAGATTTGAAACAAGTCGTCCCCCTTTTGTAGAGCCAAAACATCATGTGGGCCATCCTACAGTGACTGTGTAAGTTGCCGAAGAGTGAGAGTGTGTTGCATGGTTCACATGACTGTGTTGCCTTGTACAACACCATGGTAATACTGCCATCGGTTTTGGTCTTGTGTGCGCTGCTGATGAACTGAGACTATAAGATGTAAGACGTAGGAGCATAATTAGACTATTTAGCCCATTGAGTCTGCTCTGCCATACCATCTTGGCCCTCTCAACCCCATTTTCCTGTCTTCTCCCTGTAAACTTTGATTCCCTTACGGACCTATCAGCCTCTGCTTTAAATATAGACTTGGACTCTATGGCCATTTGCAGCAATGAATACCATATATTCACCACCCACTGGCTAAAGAAATTGCTCCTCATTTCTGTTCCAAAGGGATGTCCTGGTATTCCGAGGCTGTGCCTTCTAATCTTAGACTCCCCACTAGATGAAGCATCCACTCCATGTCTACTCTATCTGGGCCTTTCAGTATTTGATAGATTACAATAAGCTTGCCCCTCATTCTTCTACGCTCCAGTGACTACAGGCCCAGAGCCATCATATTCCTCGTACATTAACCCTTTCATTCCCAGGATCATACTCGTGAAACGCTTCACTGTTCCCAGCACGAGGTACCATAAGGGTGGCTCCATGAGTAATTCCTGAAGGGCTGGCACAGTGCAAGTAACACTCCTTCTGTACCACCTGGATTGTTGCAACTGAATAAATGAATAAATGGGGGAATGGGGGGAGCTGTGAGGGATAGTGTTCCAACAGGAGATTGGGGTTAAAGGAGAGTGTTGCATTGAGGAGGCTGAGGAAGTGTTGTAGTGAGGGGTGGGGAAGAGTTAAAAGAGAGTGTAAAAGTGAAAGAGCGTATTCCTTCGGGGGGGGGGGGTGGGGTCAGAGTGTTAATACTTCCAGAGGGTCAGAGGTTGCTGGACAGTGTACATAACCTGATGTATTCTGTCCTGATAAAAGGTCCCAGCCCAAAACATAAACTGTTCATAAACATAAACCCTTCCATAGATGCTGCCTGACTTACAGAGTTCCTCCAGTATTTTGTCTGTGTTGCTCAAGATTTCCAGCATCTGCTAAATCTCAAGTGTTTAAATTACATAATACAGTGAGTTTTGGATTAAGTGAGCCACTTTTTGCACTTTGTACCGGTCTTGCACTGGAATCGACCTCCAGTAAATATGCTATCATTGGTTAACTTTTGTATCTTGGGCAATTATCCTATAAAAATCACTCAGTTAGTCTCGCCAACACTCCCCTCATCGCTACACCCTGACTTCAGCACCCTCCTGATCCACTGCTCCCCAACCTCTCCACACTTCCAATTGTGCCCTCTCATACTTACCCCACTCCTTTTGCTCCACCACTGATGGCCAGATCTACACCACACTCTCCTCCTTTATAATGAACATGATAACTCATTTTCTTTACCAAATCTCTTTAGAAGGCAAAGGTTGACACTGAGGTAATAGAAAGAGGATTAACTTTACAAAATGCTGGTGGAACGCAGCAGGCCAGGCAGTATCTATAGGGAGAAGCGCTGTCAACGTTTTGGGCTGAGACCCTTTGCCTGCTGCGTTCCACCAGCATTTTGTGTGTGTTGCTTGAATTTCCAGCATCTGCAGATTTCCTCGTGTTTGAGGATTAACTTTATTTGGTTCTATGTCAAATTATGTTCAATTACCTTCCTTTAATACAGTCTGGAATGAATTTGTAACCTAAAGACACCATCAGCTTCCATGAGCCAAGGCATTGAAAAATAATTGAACAGTTCTGGGTCTCAGTTGATTTAAGTGCATACTGCATGATATTTAGAATATTTCTGGTGGATTCCAAAGCTGGCACCAATTATTAATGATTTAACTTTGAACTCTTAAATGTCTGGTCCTGGTATTTTGGTTTTGAAAGGATCAATGTTGTTAATTTTCATCACATCATTTCAGAAATAATAGTCCCATTAAAACATCAAACATCTAACATCCCAATTAAACATTAAAGAATATTTACTATTCAGGAGAATGACACTGCCTCAGAATAGAGGGACACCCCTTTGGAACCGAGATGAGAAGGAATTTCTTTAGCCAGAGAACAGTGAATCTGTGAAATCCGTTGCCACAGGCCAAGTCATTGGGTTTATTTAAGGCGGAGGTTGATAGATTCTTCGTTGGTCAGGGCATGAAGGAATACAAGGAGAAGGCAGGAGACTGGGGCTGAGAGGGAAAATGGATCAGCCATGATGAAATGGCTCAATTGGCCAAATGGCCTAATTCTGCTGCTACAGCATTTATGGTCTTATCATCATGACAGGAAGCAGTTTTCTTTGAGACTTTTTATTACTCCTGTCTTGGAGAGAGCTGGTTGGCCGGTGTGGTTGTTAAGTTACTGTACTGAAAGCCGGAGTTTTAGAACATCGATCCAGAGACACCTGTTCAAGTCTCACCTTGGCAGCTGGCAAATTTAAATGTGTGTAAATAAATAAATCTTAATGCAACCATGATACCACTGTTGCCATCAGAGAAGGAAATCTCCCATCCTTTGATCTTTCCTTGGTTTCAGTGGGCAATTCTTTGGGATCAGAGGTATCACCATCTATTGCCCACAGGAAGGAGACCTGCCTGCTTGAGGAGCTGTAGTCTTTGCATCGAAGGTGCTCTCACAGTGCTGCTGAGTAGGCAGTTCCAGTGCCAATGAGGAACTGGTCAATTTCGAGGACTCCCAGGGCTACTCCATGGCAATTGAGATTCAGTGTGGGGTAGGCCCTTCAAACCACTCTGCCCCGCAACCCCGGATCGAAGTACATATATGTCACCATATACTACCTAGGGATTCATATTCTTGGGGGCATTTACAGAAAAATAAAGAAATATGCAACGTTGAGGGAGTTTGATCAGGATCATTTATGACTTTAGGTCTTTCCATTGGCCTTCTAACCTGCTAACAGCTTAGATAAATACCTCCAGCCCTGGCATCTTACCCCACATCAGGGCATCAGTTCCTGTCTGTGATGCCCAGTGTCAGTGAAGCTGCACTTGGCTACCACTAGAGTTTAGGTTCCATGCAAATAACATTTTATTTTTTGTAGCATATATTATCGCAGTCATAGAGCAAATGTTAATATACTGAGGACCAGGCATCTTCCTTTAACATGTGTGCTGCCAAGAGTTTATTATTTGCAAGTATAAGAAATAAGAAATAGGAGCAGCAGTAGGCCATCCAGCCCATCGAGCCTGTTCCACCATTCAATAAGATCATGGCTGATCTGTCCATGGACTCATCTCCACCTAACTGCCTTTTCCCCATAACCCTTAACTCCCCTGCTATGCAAAAATCTATCCAACCTTGTCTTAAACATATTTCCTGAGGTAGCCTCCACTGCTTAATTGGGCAGAGAATTCCACAGAGTCACCACTTTTCAGGAAAAACAGTTCCTCCTCATCTCCATCCTAAAACTACTCCTCCAACTCTTGAGGCTATGTCCCCGAGTTCTAGTCTCACCTACCAGTGGAAACAACTTTCCTGCCTCCATCTCATTTATCCCATTCATAATTTTTTTTAAATTAACTTTAGTATGAGGTGACAATATGTGTATTTTACCCTGCATTCATTGGCAATGTTCTGAAAATGTAAACTCTGAGGGTAGTGTTGGTTAAGTGAATGGGTCAGCTTGACCCTTACACGTGGGGAGGTCTGAGTCTGATGAGTAGCCTTGCTCTTGTTTGATGGAATAGCAAAGTCGGGATTTTGGATTACAAGTGATGTCCTGATCTTCCTTTTGCTCCCTCTGCTCCCGCTGTACTCTGGCATCCTCCCACATGCAGTATCTTCCTGATAGCCTCGGAAAATGATGAATGCCAGCTACAGGAAAGCAGCATGCATCATCAATGGCCTCCACCATCCAGACACCCTAATTCTGTCTGATGCCATCAGGCAGGCGGTACAGGAGCCTTCAGTTCCATATCACAGATTCGATAACCGTTATTACCCTTCAATCATCTGGCTCCTGAACCAGCATGGATAACTTCATTCACCTCAACATTGAACTGATTCCACAACCTATGCACTCACTTTCAATATTTCTACAACCCATGTTCTTAATACTATTTATTTATCATTTGTTTTATTTTTGTATTTACACAATTTGTCTTCTTTTGCATATTGTTTGTTTGTCAGTCTTTATGTGTGATTTTTCAACAATTCTATTGTATTTCGTTGTTCAACTATGAATGCCCACAAGAAAATGTATCTCAGGGTTGTATGTGGTGACATGTAAGTACTTTGATAATAAATTTACTTTGAACTTTGACCACTTCGGTCCAGCCAGATCACCAAAGGAGTGCCACGGTAGTCCCAGCAACACATTGGTGGCCAAGAAGTCTGTATCTCTAGCTTTCAAGTGTAGTTTTAAGAAGTGCAACTATTTTCAACTAGGGAACACATAATGGCACAAAGCCCCCAGTTCTCAAGGTTTTTCATGCCTGCTTTGGTGCTGTAAAAAAAAACATTTTAACTCTCTCTTTCTACAATAACAAACCTACCATTTGCTGTACCAAGACAGAAAACCATGGGCTAAGTGTGGATAGGTTAGATTTGTATAGACGTACAGTCTGTACATCTAGGTGTACGGTCTGGAAAGGGTGGGCTGAAGGACTGGTTCCTGTGCTGTGTGTTTCTATGACTCATATGCACAGGGGTAAAGTTATACATCATGTCATTTATGCTGGAGCACCATTCATTATCCCATTCCAGTATGTCATAAAAAATGGAAGCGACTAATGGGATCTAAACATTTCTCTCTATTTAACAGCCAGGCTGGCAAATATCTGAAGAACAATCCAAAATCACAATTCTTTACTGTTAATACCAAAATGACTACAGTATCACACACAAAAATACTGGAGGAAATCAGCAGGTCAGGCAGCATCTATGGAGAGGAATAAAGAACCGACATTTTGGGCCGAGACCCTTCATTAGGCATTTGCAATGCATGTTTCATATTTGATAATTGGGTCCCTGAACCCAGTTAATAGGGTATTTTAAGATCTTTGGGTGTCATTAACCCAAACTGCTGACTCATGTTCCAGTATTTGCTGATGTACCTGCACATTTCCCTGATTCTTTGCTTTATGTAGAGCATGTGGTGCGAAGCTGATGGTGACAAGCATGTTTTGAGAGCTGGAGGTAGAATGTATGCAATCCAATTTGATGGTATCCAATTGAGTGGGTTCAGTTCAATTTCTCCCTCCTCTAACCCTGCTAAAAGAAAACAGAAAAGATTTCCACAGGTGCTGGAACTCCAGAGAAACACATACAATACTTAATGACGGGCAATCCAAACTCACAGTTACTTAATATCAATACCAAAATGCTCTGATAACCCATGTTCAGCCCTGACCTGTGGGGCTGACTGTTTGGAGTTCACACATTCTCTCTGTGACCTTCTCCTCGAGCTCTGTTTTTTCCCCACATTCCACAGATGAGGTGAAACATCACAGACTAAATGGACTGAATGGCCAGCATTTACATCACAAGGAAATTGAGAAGCTAGAGCACTACCTCCTCTAGCAGTACAGAGTGGATGCTGGATGCCGTGTTATACCTGATCTCACCTCTCGTACAACTATAAAGCAAATCCTACATTTTTGCCAAGGGAATTGAGTACTTTCACCTCAACATCAATAAAGTTGATTTTTAATTAAACCGCACAAGAGGTTCTGCCGAATCTGGAAATCCAGAGCAACATACACAAAATGCTGGAGGGACTCAGCAGTTCAGGCAGCATCTACGGAGACGAACGAAGAGATGACATTTCAGGCTGAGACATGATGAAGGGTCTCGGCCAGAAACGTTGATCCTTTATTTCTCTCCGAAGTGTTTTGCAGTCTAATTTCATAAACTATCTCATCATCCATAAGGCCATAAGATACATAATTAGGCCCATTTGGCCCATCTCATCATCTGCTCTGCCATTTCATCATGGCTGATCCATTTCCCACTCAGCCCCAATCTCCTGTCTTCTCTCCAAATCCCTTCATGGCATGACTAATCAAGAAACTACCCTTTCATCTCCTTGTGGGTAATATTGTTAAAAATGTTTAACTGATTGACTTTTGACTTTTGACTTTTGAGTTTGACTTTTGGAACTTCAGGAGAGAAAAGGAGTTTTGCAAAGCCAGAAGATGATTTGTTGATCATTACCGGAGGTTTGTATTCACATATTTGTTTTAACCATATGGATCATATAGCATAGGCTCTATTAACAATGATAAAATGGCAAGTTAATGAAATAACAAAACATTTGGAGCTCAAATGTCACATCTAGTGGGACGTGCGTAGGTGGTGCTGTAGTGCATGAATTCAACATTGTGCTGACACATACAAAGCGGAATATTTAGTATATTTTGGATATTCTTCAATATACAGTATAACTAATAATCTACAAAAAAGAAGCTGAGGGTACTCTCAACAAGTGAGTGGATAGCACAAAGACTTGTGCTGGTGTTGGTTATTGCAGGAGGACATTAGTAAAGAATCCCAGTCAGACTTTGAAGGGAAGCACTCTTGATACTAATAGGCTACTCAAGATACACATCTATGGAACTAACATCAAAGCACATAGAGATGATGTTGAGAGCCGAACTGAAAATTGCTGAAAGGAAAGATACTACGGTGTCTGAAATGATTCGTGATCAGTACTGTGGGCTTGGAGTAAAGATGGACCTGGCTGGGAGGTGCTTTGCAAGCAAGATGCAGTCAGAAACAATAAATGCAGCACACCTTCTGTTCTCTCTCTTTTTTTGGAACTCTGAGAAGTAGAAAGAACTTAACTCTCAAATAACATAACCATCTCAGACCGACAGGGAACAAATACGTCCTGTTTGCCTGTATTTAACCATGCATTCACTTTCTTTAGCTTTTTTATCTCACTGATTTATTACCTGTTCAGAATCTTTGGTCTGAATGCAATTTTTCACCATGCTGGTGGATTTGTGTTTTAATTTTAATTGCACCTAAGGAAAATCAGATTATATAGAGAGCAGACCACATTATTGTTATCTCTCAGGTTATTAAATCCTTTAATGACAAGTGGGGAATCCTGTTCTAATATTCACTCCCTCAAAGGATACATTTGGAGGGCATGTAGGGTATATACTTTGATTTTAATATTTGATGGAACTGGTGGATAAAAGCCCTAATGCACAACAGTATACTTAGGGTCAAGTAGTCATCATGATTCTGAATCATTGTTCACGTGTGCTAACAAATATTTCATGTGTTTTGCAAACAATTCAAATGGTGGTAATCAGATTGTAACCAAATGTTTTGATTGAGTTAATCTCATGGCTAAAACATAGCAAATCACAAGTTGGTTGAAGGGTAGCACACACAAAATGCTGGAGGTCAGGCAGCATCTATGGAGAGGAATAAAGAGTTGATGTTTTGGGCCAGGACCCTTCATCAAGTTAGTTAAAATAGTTTTTTGTGTATGTGGGATAAATAGGTTATACTGTCTGCATGTGTGGATTGTATCACTCTGTAAAGCCTCAAGATGCCACCAAAAGGCATTTTACTTGCATGTAAACACATCTGAATATTTACCGCATGATTATTGACACACTAAACATGAAATTATAATACACTTAATTGCAACACACTGAGCTAAAGCTCTACCAAATTTATTTATTAGAAAATGGACTCAGCAAGAGGATTCAGAGCCAAATTGACAGGACACACCTTGTCGGTTGCACCAAGGATCCACTTTGGCCCTCAGCTGTTCAACGTAATTGTTAATTTCAATTACCTGTACTGAAAGCCACATGTTCTCAGTTGCTGATGACGTGAAGATTGGCAGAATTGTAAATGAAAATAAAATGCAATTTGAAGGATTTCAGCATGGGTAAATGTGGCTTTATGTTCTAAGTACGTATGTGTCACCATATAGTATATTACCCTGAGATTTGTTTTCTCATGGACATTCACAGTAGATACCAAGAAACACAATAGAGTCAGTGAAAAACACACAAAGATAGGCAAAAAACCAATGTGCAAAAGAAGACAGATAATAATAATACATCAATATGAAGTAAATGATATTGAGAAGAAGAGTTGTAGAGTCTTTGAAAGAAAGTCCATAGGCTGTGGGGTCAGTTCAGTGTGAAGTTATTCCCTCTGGTTGAAGGGTCTAAGGCTAGAGGAGTAACAGCTGTTCCTGTACCTTCTTCCTGACGGCAACAGCGAGAAGAGAGCATGACCTGGGTTGTGGGGCCACAAACATACCTAATGTGTGTTTCAGACCTAAAGACAAAAAAGAACAGCGAACTTCCACGGAATGGAAACCAAGAATCAGAAAGCACTAAACAATGTTACTAAAAGTGTGTACAAAACTAAATGTAATATGTAAGCCTTTTGCTAACTGAAGATATTAAAGGATGTGGAACAAAAGTGAACTGATGAAGTTCAGTTAGAGATCCGTGAAGAACAGATTTAGCTCAAGGGCCTAAATGCCTCATACATGATCCATTATTCATGAACTTCTGCCCCTTGGCCTCACTACTGAACTTATTGTTCAGGATGTTCCATGTTTGATCAACAGCAGAGCCCAATATAGCTGACTGAACATTTAAGGCTGATTTATACTTGTGCATATGGACTACACTGTAGCCCTGATTTTCACTTCTGCGTCGGCTCTACGCCGTAGTGAGTATGCGTTGGTGTGCGCCAAAACACTAGTTGGCGGTGGGGTTTCTATGCCACTGTGTTGAGTTTCTTCATAAGAGACATGGACGAGGAAAAGCATTTCAAACATTTTCGCATGTTGGTAGGTTGATTTGACGATTTGGTTCATCTGTTTCATATCAGTGTACAGACATGGCGGAGAAGAAGCAACCGGAAATGCGTAGGAGGAAATGCGATGCTACCAAGTGAACCAATCATAGTTGTTGCGGTCTGCGTTGCCGCGATGCATGAATTACTTTTTTGGGGAGGTACACGTCACTCTACTGTGTAGGGTACGCGGTACCTACGGCATAGATGTGATGCACAAGTATAAATCAGCCTTCAGGAACAGCCTTGTCACCTCTGCTGTCAGATTTCTGAATGGACAGTGAACATTCAACCCTTAACCATCAGACTCATGAATAAAAGGGGGCAACTACAAACAAATTCACTTGGACCATCATTGAAACGTTCACACAGTCAGTGACCTCACCTTAAGGACTCTTTACCTCATGTTCTTGTTACTTATTGCTATTTATTTATATTTGCATTTGCACAGCTTCTTGTCTTCTGCACTCTGGTTGATCTTTCATTGATCCTGTTATAATTACTATTCTATTGATTTACTGAGTATGCCCTCAGGAAGGTGAATCTCAGGGTTGTATATGGTGACATATATGTACTTCAATAATAAACTTACTTTGAGCCTTGATTACACTACTGTATATACCTATTATTGTAATTTATAGTAGACTTTATATATTGCACTGCACTGTTGCCACAAAACAATGACATATGTCGATGATAGTAAGCTGGTTCCAGTTTATTTTATTGCAAAGCAACATACATAAAATGCTGGAGGAACTCAGCAGGCCAGGCAGCATCTATGGAAAAAAAAGTACAGTCGACGTTTCAGGCCAAAACCCTTTGGCAGGACTAGAGGAAAAGAAAGCTGAGGAGTAGATTTGAAAGGTGGGGGAGGGGAAAGAGAAATGCCAGGCAATAGGTGAAACTTGGAAGGGGAGGGATCAAGCAAAGAGCTAGAAAGTTGATTGGTGAAAAAGATAGAAGGACATGGGAGAAAGAAGGGGTGGGGGGTGGAGGAGCACCAGAGGGAGGGGATGGGCAGGCAAGGAGATAAAATGAGAGAGGGTCTAGGGGGTGGGGGTGAAGGCATTATGGGAAGTCTGAGAAATCAATGTTGATGCCATCAGGTTGGAGGCTACCCAAACGGAATATGTTGTTCCTGCAACCTAAGTGTGGCCTTTTCCCAAAAGTGGAGAAGGCCATGCATGGGTGGACATATCCGAATGGGAATGGGAAGTGGAATTAAAATGGGTGAGCAATGGGAGATCCCGCTTGTTCTGGCGGATAGAGCATAGATGCTTAGCAAAGCGGTCTCCCAATCTACATTAGGTCTCACCAAAATACAGGAGGCTACACCGGGAGTGCCAAACAGAGTATATGGCCCCAACTGGTGAAGTGTCGCCTCACCTGAAAAGACTGTTTAGGATCCTGGATGGTAGTGAGGGAGGAGATGTAGGGGCAGGTGTAGGACTTGTTCTGCTTGCAAGGATAAGTCCCAGGAGGGAGATCAGTGGGGAGGGATGAATGGACAAAGGAGTTGCTTAGAGAGCGATCCCTCGGAAAGCAGAAAGTTGGGGGGAGGGAAAGAAGTGTTTGGTGGTGAGGTCACATTGGAGATGGTTGAAGTTACAGAGAATGATGTGCAGGACATGGAGGCTAGTGCGATGGTAGGTGAGGTCAAGAGGAACCCTATCCCTCGTAGCGTGGCAGGAGGATGGGGTCAGAGCAGACGTGTCTGAAATGGGAGAGATGCAGTTGAAGGCAGCGTTGATGGTGGAGGAAGGGACTCCCCTTTCTTTGAAAAAGAAGGCTATTTTATTGCATATTTTAGTTTCTTTCAAATGTTGCTGTACACTAAGCAAAAGATATAAAGTTGTATTTTCCCACTGACAGTTCACGGTTTTAAAGAGTAATATAGCCAGTCCTTCAAATTACTTAAACAGTGGCATTTATCTTATTTAAAGTATAGATTGTAATACATAGGAGCTGTTTCCTGGAAGGTGATGCCTGTGATCCAGTGGGAGTAGTTGATAAGCTTCAGGATGAGGGACTTTATCTGGACACGAGGCTCTGATGGAAGAATCTTCTTAGTAGTATGTCAAACACACAACATATATAATTATTAAAAATAAATAACTATTAATGGTTGTAAATTACGTGTCTTTGCTTATTGTCAGTAAAGTAGCTTAGCAGAAAATCCAAAATGAGAGCCAAAGATATTTGAAGTAATTGGTTAGTGTTAGCTTTTGCCACGTTGTTCAGTTTATTTTCCCTTCAACGTTGATCTGTTTTGAAACTTGGCTCCTTCCGGGAAGCATTGTGATCTTTAATTCGTTCATTCTGATCTTTTTGGTTGAGGCGATGCAGTTGATTAGTATGAATATGAGTCCAGCCACCTGGCTGTAATTTGCTACGCGTCATGTGTAGAACAGAATGCTGGTGTTGTGCCTCAGAATGGGCAATGGCACTGGGTGCTGCTGCTTTATAGTAACCCAGGTTCGAGGTTTCCATGCCTGAACCCCTACATCCAAGTCCTCCAGGCTTGTACCGTACTAACTCTTGGGTCACCTGGGTCTCTTGGTACTTGAGGAGAATTCTTTCCAAAGCTTGTAAATCAATCCAAAGAGGGCTTAATGGTATGGATGTCAAGATTTTACATTGCTGGAAAGCCTTGAATGAAGGGGTATGATATGGAAATAAGACTAAAATGAGAGGTCATAGGTAAAGGGTGAAAGGTGAAACCTAAGAGGGAAGTTCTTCACTCAGAGGGTGGTGTGTGAGTGGAACGAGTACATGGTTAGGAGGGGTTTGCAGGTCAATGGGACAAAGCAGAAAAACAAGACAGGCCAGAATGCCTCTTCCTGTGCTGGAGTGCTGTATGACTCTTTGACTCTATAAGGGGCTGGTCATGTAAAACCGAGGTTTGTAGAAATTCCTTCTTGCAGAGTGTAGTGAATCTCAGGAATTCTCTATTTCAAAGAGTTGTGATCACATGATCAGAGGTAGTAAAGAGTGAAATTTTAAAGTAAACCTTAAAAACTTAAATTTTTGGAAGATTTGGGGGGTGAGGCTGTGGAGTTCTGGGACAAAGGAGGATTTGAGGCCCTGGGTAGATTAACCATGACCAGACACTCAGTGGCCACTTTATTAGGTTAATCAGTGGAACCTGGTGTTGTCTTCTGCTGCTGTAGCCTGTCCACTTCAGGGCTCGACACATTGTGCACTTCCGCACACTACTGTCATGATGCATGGTTATCTCAGTTACTATCACCATTCACCTCTAACCTCTGTCATTGACAAGGCATTTTTGTCCACAGTACTACCAATTACCGGATATTTTGTTTTCCACACCTTTCTCTGAAAACTCTCGAGATTGCTGTGTGTGAAAATCCCAGGAAATCTTCATTTTCTGAGATATTCAAACCACCCTGACTGACACCACGGTCAAAGTCATTTAAATCACATTTCTTCCCCATTCTGATGTTTGGTCCGAGCTTCTTGACCCTGCCTGTGTGTTTGTATGCATTGAGTTGCTGCCACATGATTGGCTGATTAGATATGTGTATTAATAAGCAGGTGTACCTAATAAAGTGGCCACTGAGTCAACATTGAATGGCGGAGCAGGTCAAAGACTCTACCCCTGGTCCTGTCGCCATGTCTTCTACATACGTTCATGCCTGCAGAGGAAGAAAAGAATAGGAGAGGTGAAGAAAGTTTAAAAGATTTTCAGGAGGCAGGCATGAAGCATAAAGAGGCAGTGTGCGATGCTTTAGCGATCCAGAGGTGCTTCAGAGGTCAAGAACGAAGCATAAAGCTTGTTGCTTGCAATCATTTTATGAAGTGTTACAAGAGTAGAGAATGGGAAAGGAAAAGAGGCATGGCAACAAAGGGAAGAGCGTGGAAGGAAAGACTAAAAGTCATGTGGTTTTCTTATACCAGGCTGCTGGGAACAGAAATTCCATTGACAGCGGTTAAATAATTAAATAGCCATATCCAGGTAACGTGACACCCGCCACTGAAATCAAGAAGTTTCCAGAAAAATACAGAGGCAACGGTAACCACTGGAAAACACACTGAATAATTACCTGTATACAAGTGATTTATATACAATTACAGACAAGCACAGGAAAGTTACACTGCGAGAGAAATAACAGCTCTCCAGCCCAACCCAATGATGAGGACTGGGAGAATAACAACAGTAAGTTAGATTTGACAGTGCCGGAGATTTGAGCCCTTCGTCCACCATCACTATTGTAAAGCTGCGATATTTCAACAATGTAACTCGCAGAGGGAATCGGGTTACCCAGACAGAGGAGAAAGCATTGTCTGCTTGAGAAATGAAGGGTGGGAGGTCGGTGTGGAGCGCATGGGATAGCAGAGGACACTTGGGCTAAAAGGTCAGTAGAGCACTTATGTAATTCAGTGACTTTGGATATTCATTGAAGGCTGTAGATAAAAACAACAAAAAGAATCTTACTTGTAACACGCTCTCTGTCAGCTGTCTTTCCACAATTTTTCCTCTGGCCAAAGCAAAAATAGCAGATCCACATGGGGCAAACCACGACTGTTACAAATAGTCTTTTAACAAGTAACAGCCCCGCTCTACCCAGTGGAATGAATAATACATGTTCAGAGAAAGAGCCTGTAGTTACCGCAGCAATCACACTGCATTTGACGGAGGCATGGCAAGTCGCTGCACCAATGTCTTTCAACAATTGCTATTCCTGCAAGCAAACTAGCAGAAGGACTAAGTCCTGATTTTGGGAGAACAAGCTTGCCCTGAACAAACTTTCACGGCAGATGTCAATGAATTCAGCAAATGTCACTAACCAGAATCACTCTCCCTTACCTTACTAAGTAAATGTTTTAATATAACTTGTCAAAAAATATTGGAGTAACACAACAGGATAAACAGTCGATATTTCAGGCCAAGACCCTTCAACAGCATCTGTCATCAGGAGATCAGCACCAGTCCTGATTGTTTATTCCTCTCCATAGATGCTGCCTGACCTGCTGAGTTCCAATCTAACAGCTGAAATCACCAATAAGCAGGGTTTATACATCATGCAATTGCCTGGTTGTGTACGGCACATTGTACATGGAGCTCCCTTCAACTGAGTGCATGACAATGCAGATGAAAGTCCTCTGTGCATTGGGCTGACCATCAGTGGAAAACAAACATCCATTAGGACCCAGCTGCCCCCATCTTCCCTCCTTTCCTTATGTCTCAACCCTACACCATCTTATGTAGCCAGTCTTGTGAACTACAACAAACTGCACCTCTATAACATTTTAATGTAGTATTTCATGCGGGCATAATCAAACAAAATTCCCCACCCAGCCATTTCACTAAAAGCCTGTCAGTACTAAAAACTGCTTTTGCTGCCACCTTGATGCAAGTCTTTGGAAGGGATCGTTTGTCTCACTTGCTTCCAGTCATTGGTGGAAGAAACCCCACACAATCATACATTCGGGCTCTCCTGAAGGACCCCCAGCTCCCAATAGGCCCTCTCCTGACTTTGCAGCTTTAAGAATTTGCTTATTGACTTTGATTCGCAACTCGTCTATATTTCCAAATCATCCGCGTTTGGAAAGATCTAGAAATATGAGCTACAGAAACATACCCTTCAGCCTACCCACGTCCAGGCCAATCGTTCTACATGTCCCATCATCCGCATTTGCTCTGTAAGGTCTTATTGATAATTCTGTTGATCTAATTCCGCAAATTGATGCTGGTGAATCAACAGAAATTATTGTGTTGGGTTACAAATTCCCATTCAGCGTTTTAATCAATGTGCATATAGTCACTCATTACTCTGTTGTCCAAGTCTCTTGCTCAATGTTGAACTACTGGAATTCTTTTGTGCACATTGTTCAGTTGTGAGAAAACATGTCATCCGTCATTCCGATATGATTAAAGAACATCATAGCAATGCAGAAAGCAATTGGCACTGGGCAGCGAGATCCATTCAGAGAACCGGAAAAAGGTGAAACATTCCTGTTCATGCAACCTCCAATTTAATTAATTAAGGAGCATGACAAGGGTTAAATTAAGTTACCAAGCAAGATTTGGTGCTTAAATGTCAATCTATTGAATTGTCTCAGTCTGACCTGATTTGAAGTGTCTGTTCAGTCTGTGGTACAGCTGGTAGAGTCACTGACTCACAGCACAGACGATCCAGGTTCAATCCAGGACTTCTCTGCTTTCTGTGCGGCGTTTTCATTTTTCCCCATGACTGAATAATTTTCCTTTGAAAGCTCCAGTTTCCACCCACATCCCAAAGATGTGCAGTTTGGTAAGGTTAATTGGCCAGTGTACATTGCCCATAATGTGTAGATGAATTGTAGATCAATAGATAGATAGATACTTCATTAATCCCAAAGGAAATCACACTGTCACAGTAGCATTACAAATGCACCGATATAAATATTAGAAGAGAAGTGGAAAGGATAAAAAATAAGTTACCTCAAACAGTCTAACAGGAGAGGTCATCACTTCTCCGGCTATGGATTGACTCATTATAGAGCCTAATGGCGGAGGGTAAGGATGACCTCATATAGCGCCCTTTGGAGCAGTGTAGTTGTCTTAGTCTATTACTGAAATTGCTCCACTGTTCAGCGAAGATGGCATGCGGAGAGTGAGAAACATTGTCCAGAATTGCCAGGATTTTCCGTAGGGTTCTTTGTTCCAACACAGCCTCCAGTGTGTCCAGTTGGACTCCTATAACTCCTTTCTAATCAGTTTATTTAGCCTTTTGGCATCACCCATGTTGATGCCATTGCCCCAGCACACCACTGCATAGAAGATTATACTGGCAACAACAGAATGGAAGAGTATGTGAAGGAGAGGCCTGCATACTCCAAAGGACCTCAGTCTCCTCCAGAAGTAGGGGCGACTCTGGCCCTTCTTGTTCACAGCCTCTGTGTTGGTGCTCCACTCAAGTCTGTCATCCAGGTTCACTCCCAGGTACTTTTAGGTCCTCATCACATCCACGTCCTCACCAACAATAGGTAACAGGGAGCAGTGCCAGCTTAGTTTTCCCAAAGTTTATCACCATCTCCTTTGTCTTACTAATGTTGAGTTGCAAATCTTAGAGCTTGCGCCACTTGACAAAGTTCTCTATCAGGTATACTGTTGAGTTGGGTGGGGGGAGGGAAGAATTGGTGGGAATATGGAAAGAATAGGCTGCAGAAAAAATTAGTGGAGGATAGGATTTCTGGCATAGACTCACAGCCAAAAACCTTATTCTGTTCTAAGGAAATGTGGTAAAGTAGAAGCCCTCAAACACAGTAATTGTGCCAGATTTATCCATTAATTGCTTCAGGGGAGAACTTTTGAGTCAATTTATTTGAACTCTTATGAGTCAGAATTTCCTGGTCTAAAGTCATATCACCAAGTCATGCCAAACAGCACTGACTATCTTAAAAATGGGACATTACATTGAGAGTATTGCTAATGCTGGAGATCAGAAAGTGCCAGAAACTTACTGCGGGTTATGATGAAGGCTCTTTCCCCTCAAATGTTCACTCTGCTTCACTGTTCTCAGATGATGCTTGACAGCACCATTTTCTTGAGGGTATCTTGATAGTATCTTTTGCAATCAGGGTAAAAGGGGACACTTCAACATAAAATAAGAACTGAAAATGTTTGTTAGTCAGTTATAGAGTCATAAAGTCATGGAAACAGGCCCTTTGGCCCAACTGATCGATATCAACCAGGTTTCCAATCCAAGCTGGGGTCCCATTTTCCCAATTTTGGCCCCTATCCCTCTAAACCTTTCCATTCTATGTACCCCTCCAAATACCTTTTAAATATTGTTAATGTATCTGACTCAACCTCTTCCTCTGTAAATTCATTCCATATACTGACCACCCTTTAGTTGAAAAGGTTGTTCTTCAATTTCCTATTAAAACTCTCCCCTCTCGCTAAGGCGATATCCAGTTTTTGTTTCCCTACTCCTGGAAAAATGAATGTTTATTCTCCTTTGGCTCCTCCCATTTCCTCCAAACCAAAGATGTAGCCGTAGTCACTTGCACGGGACCCAGCTGTGCCTGGCTTTTTGTCAGCTACGTGGAACAGTCTATATTCCAAGCCTACACCTGTATCACTCCCCAACTTTTCATCAATGACTGTATTGGTGCTGCTTCCTGCAACCATGCTCTCATCAGCTTTGCCTCCAGCTTCCACCCTGGTCCATTCCCGACACCTCCTTCCCCTTTCCCAATCTCACTGTCTCTGTCTATGGAGACAGTTTATCTACTGATATCCTCTATAAAACCACTGATACGCACAGCTACCAGGACTATACCCTTTCCCAACATGTTACTGGTAAAAATGCCATTCCCTTCTCAGTTCCTCCATATTTGCTGCATCTGCTCTCAGGCTGAGGCTTTTCATTTCAGAACCAATGAAATGTCCTCCTTCTTCAAAGGAAGGGGCTTTCCTTTCTCCACCATCAACACTGCCCTCAACTGCACCTCTTCCATTTCACGCACATCTCCTCCCCATCCTCCTCCCGCCACTCCACCAGGGATAGGGTTTCTTTTGTCCCCACCAGCCTCCACATCCAGCACATAATTCTCCATAACTTCTGCCATCTCCAATGGGATCCCACAACCAAGCACATCTTTCCCTCCCTGCCACTTTTTTCTTTCCATATGATTTGTCTCCGATGCGACAATTCACCTCTCCACACCGATCTGCCTCCTGGCATTTATCCTTGCAAGCGGAACAAGTGCTACACTTGCCCCTACACCTCCTCCCTCACTACCATTCAGGACCCCAAACAGTCCTTCCAGGTGAAGTGACACTTCACCTGTGAGTCTGTTGGGGACATATACTGTGTACCCCTAGTCATACCCCTAGTGGGGCCTCCTGAATATCCATGAGACCTGACATAGATTGGGAGACCAAGCACCTACCAGAGAAAGCGGGATCTCCCAGTGACCACTCATTTCAGTTCCACTTGCCATTCCCATTCCGATATGTCAATCCATGGCCTCCTCTACTGTCGCAATGAAGCCACACTCAGGTTGTAGGAGAAACACCATATCTTCCTGCTGGGTAGCCTCCAACCTGATGGCGTGAACATCGATTTCTGGAACTTCCAGTAATGCCCCCCACCGCCCCTTCAGCATTCCCCATTCACATTTCCTTCTCTCACCTTATCTCCTTGCCTGTCCATTGCCCCCCTCTGGTGTTTCTCCCCCTTATCTTTCTGTCCTCTCCTATCAGCCTTGTATCTCTTACACCAGCCTTCTCCAGCCTCGTATCTCTTACACCAGTCAACTTCCCAGCTCTTTACTTCACTGCTCCCCCTCCCAGTTTCACCTGTCACCTACCACCTTGTACTTCTTCCTCCCCTTCCTCCATCCTCTTGCTCTAATGTCTCACCTTTTTCTTCCAGTCCTGATGAAGGGTTTTTGCCTGATTGTTTACTCTTTTCCACAGTTGCTGTCTGGCCTGCTGAGTTTCTCCAGCATTTTGTGTGTGCTATTTGGATTTCCAGCATCTGCAGACTTTCTTGTCTTTCTCTGACAGTTGTTGGAGCCCCCAGCATTTTTTTTGGTATATTAAAATGATCGTCTCCTTCACTTCGTCCAGTAATTGCAAAAGCATTGTAAAATCTTCAGAGTCCTCAGAGTGTCCTGGTCACTTTCTTCATTTCTGTCTGTGGAAACCTGTACGCTAAGAGACTTCTTTGGCCACAGTGTTTCACTGGAAGCAGAGCACTTTGGGGTGTTTCAAGATGAGAAGGGTAATTGTCATTTCCTTTTGTTCACCTATGACATGTGTTTTTTCTTACTCAATTTTCTCAGCCCTTTCGTTGGACCTGCAGAAAATGTACTGAAAAAGCACTTTAAATGCCTGCTCTTCCCACTGTGCTCATTAGTCAGTTGTAGAAGGTTTATTGTGCCAGTTGTCAGTGCTCCCCACCCACTGCACCAATTCCTGCAGCTCCGGAGCAGATTACTAACCTTCATTTGGAATAATTAATTGAATCTCTGCCCTCAAGGAGAATTCATTGTGTAGGCAATCTTCCGATTGGATGTGCTTTCCAGATTGTGGTTAGTTTGGCATTTGCTGGATATTATTCTGATTGTCGTTATGGTTTTGATTTCATTATGGGCAGTGCTGTTATGAAGGTTTGAGATTGTTTCTGTTTTATAAAATGGATCTATTGATTTTATACATGTGTTTGGAAGGGCAGGTGCTGGATTAATTGTAGAATGGTAGAACACAGAAACAGCCCCTTCATCCTCATTTGTCCATGTGAAGCAAGTTGCCCTCCTGAGCTAGTACCAATCACCTGCACGTGGCCCGCGTCCCTCTACAGTCAGCCCTCCTTATCCATGGGGGATTGGTTCTGGGACTCCCCGCGCATACCAAAAATCATGGATGCTCAGGTCCCTTATATAAAATGGCGTAGCATTTGTATATAACCTACTCACATCCTCCCGTACACTTTAAATAATCTCTAGATTACTTATAATACCTAATACAATGTAAATAATTGTTATACGGTATTGTTTAGGGAATAATGACAAGAAAAAAGTCTGTACATGAGATGCGAGGCAAACAATGCTCAAACAATGAGTGCTGTAGAGAGAACTTCCTGGTTTTCCCGATCCGCGGTTGGTTGAATCCGCGCATGCGGAACCCGTATGTTTAGACTGTACTCTAAACCGTTCCAATTTACCTATCACACATGTATCAAAATGGAGAGTGAAACAACCAATTGTGCTAACAACCAACACACCCAACAAATGTGCTGGAGCAGCCTACATATGTCTTTTAAACAATAAATTGTACCCACCTCTACCACTTACTGTGTTCCATCTCTCCATGTGAAAAGGTATCTCATGCCTTTCCCTCATACCTTATTGTAAATCTATTACCTCTAATTTTAGGTGCCCCTACCTTGGGAAAAAGGCTGTGACTTTTCACCTTATCAGTGCCCATCATGAATTTTATATATATATATATATATATATATAAAGGGTCAGCCTCTCAGCCTCCTACGCTGCAGGGCAAAGAGTCCCAGTCTATCCAGTCTGTCTCCTAAAAAATCAAGCCCTTCAATCCCAGATATGTGACAGAACGTTTTCTGCACTTTTTCCAGCTTACTGTTAACCATCCTATACCTAGATGACCAGAACTGCATCAAGTATGTGCACCAAGTTTGAATGTTCCCTGAAGCCCAGCAGGCGCTTCATCAATAGCTAAGCCATGAGGTCAAGGTTTGAGTAATACCTGTACAATTTTCTCAGAAATCAATGATGCCTTTTGAAGGCAATGTTAGGGATCCTATAACTGTATCTAGTTGTGACGGAAATAAAAACACTCAGCAAATGATTTAGGTTAGGTTACGACAGCAACTCCACTTCATATAGTTAATACTTGAGCTCAGCTGGTTTTAGCCCTTTCTGTCTCTTCGAAAAAGCTGGGAGATTAGCCTGACTCCCCCAGTCCACAAGTTTTTGCTCTTTAGGAATGTGTAAAATTTCCTTTTCAATGTTACTATTGAATATGTCTCCATCACAGTTTTGTGGAACACGTGTAGGGCTATTGGAACCCGCCAAATTAAAGAATTTTGTCCTCCTTATCTCTCAGTTTCCTTACCTGGGCATTCTCAAGCAACTGCTATTCCACATTTCAGGTCTTGCATCCCGAAGCACACTCCTAACCCAACACGAAATCAAAGATAGCAGAGCAATAAAGCACATTCCCACTATTATCATATTGCCGAATTACAGAATGGTAATACCAGAGAAAGAGGCCATTCTGCCCATTGAATCCATGTTATGCATAAATTTACCCATTGTTAACATAACAATACAGTGGCTACTTTATCAGTTGTTTGTTAATGGAAATATCTAATCAGCCAATCATGTGGCACTAACCTATTACATAAAAGTATGCAGACAGGGTTAAGAGGTTCAGTTGCTGTTCAGACTAAACATCAGAATGGGAAAGAACTGTGATTGACCATGTTGCTGCCAGATGGGGTGGTTTGAGTATCTCAGAAGCTGCTGATCTCCTGGCAGTTTCTAGAGTTTACTGTGAATGGTGTGGAAATACAAAAAGAAACATCCAGTGAGCAGCAGACCTGTGGGTGAGAATGCCTTCTTAATAAGAGAGATCAGTGGAAAATGGCCAGCTTTGTTCAAGCTGACAGGAAGGCAACAGTAACTCAAGTACAGTACCCATGCATTAAACAGTGGTGTGCAGAAGAACATCTCTGAATGCACAACAGATTGAACCTTGAAGTGGATGGGCTACAGCAGCAGAAGACCATGAACATACACTCAGTGGCCACTTCATTAGGTACAGGAGGAACCTAACAAAGTAGCCTCTGAGCATATATAGACTTCTTTGAGCCTTGAAGGAGATCACACAATTAACTTTTACAAAAACAATAGCTTACACTTGACATAGTGTCATTGACATATCCAGGAGTTATCTGTAGGCAGTTAGAAAATCTGAAAAATTAGCCAACAAGGTTGATTGACTTCCATTGCAACAGTTATCCTTATACATGTTTTAATATTTTTGCCTAAGGCTACAGTAGTGTTTGAAAATATCAACATCTTTACTGTATTGCTGGAATAGAGGCTCCAATTCCTGTATATAGTCGGGTAGGTGACCTTTGCTGCTCTGCTGCGGACTGGTACAAGGTGAGATTTAAATTGGAGGGGCAGTTGTTTGCTCCTGATTCCACACAAAGCCCCAGGATGGACAAAGCTGCAATCACAAACAATACTTCATTCAATGTGGGACGTAGAATAGCCCCTAAAAACATGAAACACTGCTTTTTCTTGTTCTCATCACAGCTTACGAGATGTTAATAAAGGAATCTTGTGAGAACGAGCTGGTTGACAAAGCCACTCCTTTATTGTCAGCAAGCCGCGTGTTCGCTCACATTCTCCGCAGCCACTGTCCAGATCTACTTGCACAGCTGCGAGGTTAGTACCATGGAGTGCCTTCCCCACACAATTCCCCCACCCCCACCAGGACAAAGGACTGGAGCTGCAATGAGATTATATGATGTCTTCTGTAGAGATTGCAGAAGCTCAAGAGCTTCAGTTAGATCCAATGGTGATTGTGGCAAGAACAATGACAGCACCATTCAGATGGTTCCTGCAGGGCAGAATTCCAGGGAGGAGAGAGTAGACTGTGAGGTGCCAGGAGGGGAGGCTTGATAACTATATTAGAAGTTTAGAGCCATTGCTAGCAGAGCCATGACTTGGAATTTATAAATGTGAGTTGTATTGCCGGAGGGATTAAATGTAAATTGAGCAATGGTTTCACTCAGAGTGGTGCAGGGATAGGGTGAGAGGTCAGTAGGGGCCTTGATTTCCCCATTGTCACACAGTGCAAGTGCTTTCCCTTGGTCTGATCCCCCTCTAGTCCGCACAAGGAAGGGCTACATCAAGCATCAGTTACCTGGGAAAATTCGGGGTGACCCTTCTAGAGACTGTTTAAAATGATAGTGGGCATAGATAGGGTGAATGTACCCAGTCTCTTTCTGAATGAAAGGAAACCGGAAACTGGTTGTATTCAAGGCAGACCTTGATAGATTCTTGACTGGTCACGGCATGAAGGGATATGGTGAGAGGGCAGGAGGTTGGGGCTGAGAGAGAAGACAAATCCGTCATATAACCATATAACAATCACAGCACGGAAACAGGCCACCTCGGCCCTCCTAGTCCATGCCAAACTCTTAATCTCACCTAGTCCCACCTACCCGCACTCAGCCCATAATCCTCCACTCCTTTCCTGTCCATATACCTATCCAATTTTACCTTAAATGACACAACTGAACTGGCCTCTACTACTTCTACAGGAAGCTCATTCCACACAGCTATCACTCTCTGAGTAAAGAAATACCCCCTCGTGTTTCCCTTAAACTTCTGCCCCCTAACTCTCAAATCATGTCCTCTCGTTTGAATCTCCCCTACTCTCAATGGAAACAGTCTATTCACGTCAACTCTATCTATCCCTCTCAAAATTTTAAATACCTCGATCAAATCCCCCCTCAACCTCCTACACTCAAATGAATAGAGACCTAACTTGTTCAACCTTTCACTGTAACTTAAGTGCTGAAACCCAGGTAACATCCTAGTAAATCATCTCTGCACTCTCTCTAATTTATTGATAACTTTCCTATAATTCGGTGACCAGAACTGTACACAATATTCTAAATTTGGCCTTACCAATGCCTTGTACAATTTCAACATTACATCCCAACTTCTGTACTCAATGCTCTGATTTATAAAGGCCAGCGTTCCAAAAGCCTTCTTCACCACCCTATCTACATGAGACTCCACCTTCAGGGAACTATGCACTGTTATTCCTAGATTTCTCTGTTCCACTGCATTCCTCAATGCCCTACCATATACCCTGTATGTTCTATTTGGATTATTCCTGCCAAAATGTAGAACTTCACACTTCTCAGCATTAAACTACATCTGCCAACGTTCAGCCCATTCTTCTAACCGGCATAAATCTCCCTGCAAGCTTTGAAAACCCACCTCATTATCCACAATACCTCCTACCTTAGTATCATCTGCATACTTACTAATCCAATTTACCACCACATCATTCAGATCATTTATGTATATTACAAGCAACATTGGGCCCAAAACAGAACCCTGAGGCACCCCGCTAGTCACTGGCCTCCATCCCGATAGACAATTATCCACCACTACTCTCTGGCATCTCCCATCTAGCCACTGTTGAATCCATTTTATTACTCCAGCATTAATACCTAACAACTGAACCTTCTTAACTAACCTTCCTTGTGGAACTTTGTCAAAGGCTTTGCTGAAGTCCATATAGACTACATCCACTGCCTTACCCTCGTCAACGTAACTTCTTCAAAAAATTCAATAAGGTTTGTCAAACATGACAAAATGTCGAAGCAAATTCGATGGGCCAAATGAACTAATTCTGCTCCTGTATCTTATGGTCTTATTACATAGAAAGGGAAGGGTTTAGAGGGATTCGGTGAAATGCAGGTAACCGGGACCAGCTTAGGTAGGTGCCCTAGTTGTCATGGACCTAGTGGGCCAAAAGGCTTATTTCCATGGTGTATTACTCTTTGGCTCTGCTCTATGACTAGCAGGTTACACAGCTGTCACTGAGATTTCACTCAGTAGCCTGGCTGAGTGCAGCTCCAAAGACTCTTGAAGACTGAGCCCAACTAGACTCTGCACTTAATAGACAGCTCATCCACAAGCACCACCATTCCCTCCATCCTCCAGTACTGTACCGTGGCTGCATGGAGTGTGTTTATCCACCATTACTGCTTTCCAATTCATAGACCCAATCTGCCTGGGTGTTAGAATCCATTCAGCTTGGATTTTACTGAATGAGATGCTAACCCTATCTCCATTCCCTGTTCCTTCAAGCCTAACCTCTCTGGATCTCACTGACACTGTTTGCCCTGGAGATGGGATCAGGGTCCTGGGTGATGATATGGCCTTGAACAACATAATTAGGTAACAAGTCTAGACCAGAATAAGCCTCCCCACAAAAATCTCACCTGTCAAACATGCTGATGATTTCCAATATCCAGTGGTGTCTTCATTCAGAATCACTTCTGAGAAGGAATTTCTTTAGCCAGAGAGTGTTGAATCTGCAGAATTCCTTGCTGCAGACAGCTGTGGAGGACAAGTTATTGGGTGTCTTTAAAACAGAGGTGGATAGTTTCCTGATTAATAAGGGCATCAAGGATCATGGGGAGAAGGCAGGAGAATGGGAAGGAAAATAAATCGGCTATCATCAAATACAGAGCAGACTTGATAGGCTGAATAACCCAATTCTGCTCGTATATCATAATCCCTTATGGTCGTGCATAAAAATGATTAAAAGTAAGTATGAACAGTAAAAACCATTGAATCTTACAACATGAATTCAAAAATACAGTGGATTCTGGTTAATTGGGGCACATTGGGACCAGTACATTTTGGCCCAATTAAGTGGCTGTGCCAATTAGCCTAAGTTTCATGGAAGTAGTTAAAAAGGTATAAAAAAAGATAAACTACTATCTGGCCAAGTAACAAATTATGCATTTAAATAAAATACAAATCAGAATATTAACAATGCTACTACAGTCCTATAAAACTGTAGATCCTAATTGTTAGGAATGGTGGAATTCATCCTGTATGTAGACTACCATTGATTGACTTCAAATGAACAAAATAAGTACAGACACCTAGTGGGGACAATGGACTGCCATCCTGCAATACTTCCCAGCATTGTATCCCCTCATCTTCATTTTCGTTATAACATTGAAGATGATTGTCGATATCTTCAAATTCTTTGTAGTACCTAACTTGTTGAAGTAGTGAAATAGTTTCATTTTCATACCTGGCCATTTCTGACATCTCCAAGCCTGAATGCTTGAAACCACAGCGAGAAAAGCTCCAAAGTTTTACTACTTCAAAGTCTGAAGTCTTACTACTTATTTCTCAACAACTATCAGTGACAAGAATCACTGAATTTTGAACACAAACACACACAAATGATGCTATTTAAAAACCTTTTGCTCTTAGCAAGGTTTACTGTTTAACGGCCGCACAAGTGCATGTAAGAGACTGTTCTGCAAAAGTCTTCTGTCCCAATTAAGCAGCAGAGTGTTCCAGATAGTCCAAGGGAATCCTGTCTATTTGCTCAATTAGACTTGTCCTTTAAGAGTTGTCCGAAATAAGCTCATTAACTGATGGCTCAGTTAGCCGGAATCCACTGAACTTAAAAACAGGTTTCAAAAGCATTAAACAAAACATAAGTGATTGAAGTGAAAGAGAAGATTGATAGCTCGGGTTGGCTACCAGTTTGTAGGGTTGTTTGCCAAGCCTCGAGATCAGGTCCCAAACATTTCGTCGAGGTGACATCATCAGCGCGCAATTGAGTGTTGTATCTGCTGAGCGCTCGCGTTTATATAGGTCTGACTTGTCGTTCTGATTGACTGGCTGTTGTGCTGACCACTAGTCTCCGCTGGGTCCCGACCAACCGGATATCAGAATGGTCTCTGCTGACCCATATCCCCGGCCTGTGAGCGGTGGCTCCTTGGATGTTCATGCCTCATCCCTCAGCCTTGATCCCGCAGACAAACCGGTTCCTATCTTGTGTCCAGTTCAATATGCTTGTTAATAGAGTCCTCCGTTGAGAACCAGCTTCTAAGAATTCTCATGATTTCTTGTTTTGTGCTTCTGCCAAAATTTTGCAGTTTTGTGGATGAACTCGTATCCATCTTGGTCTTCATGTACTGAGATGAGTGTCTCCTTATGGCTGGCTGATGTTCATATATTCTTGTGGATAGTTTTCTCCCTGTCTGTCCTCCATAGTGTTGGGAGCAATCTCCACATTGGATATGGTATATTACGTTTGTTCTCTCCATGTGTGCTGTTGGATCTTTGGGTTTCAAGACTCTAGTAGCAAACATATTGAACTGGATGCAATTTAGGAAGCTATTTGCCTGTGGGATTAAGCCTGAGGGGTGAGCCACAGACACCCGAAGGACCAACCCTCACAAACCAGGGAAACGATCCAGCAGAGATCACTCAGCTACCTGGCTGGCCGTGTCCCAGTAGAGGCTAGCCACCAGTGCAACAGCCAACCAATCAGAACAAGTTGGACCAAAATAAATGCGAGCACTCGCCAGAAACAACAGTCAGTTGCACATCGATGATGTCAACTCGGCCAGTGACAAAACGTTTGCGACTTAACCTCTGGGCTCTGAACAAACCTACTACCATAAGTGGTATAAAAGGATGTAACTTGCCTTTCTAAGTGTGCTATTCCACTTTAAATGATGGGCCTGATCTGGCATAGGCTTTGAGAGCAGATACCACAGTGCAGGGGACTGGGAGTCACCACATACTCGTGCTGTGCAGGGACTGGGAGTCACCACATACTCCTGCTGTGCAGGGGCTGGGAGTCACCACATACTCGTGCTGTGCAGGGACTGGGAGTCACCACATACTCCTGCTGTGCAGGGACTGGGAGTCACCACATACTCGTGCTGTGCAGGGGCTGGGAGTCACCACATACTCGTGCTGTGCAGGGACTGGGAGTCACCACATACTCCTGCTGTTCAGGGACTGGGAGTCACCACATACTCCTGCTGTTCAGGGGCTGGGAGTCACCACATAATCGTGCTGCGCAGGGGAAGGTGAAACCCTTGACAGTCACTACCTGAAGAACTGTGGAGGCTAGGTCACTTAAGGTGGAGGCAGATTTGTGGTCTGCGGGTTATGTGGATCTGGCGCAGAAGAGGAGTTGAGGCCTGGGGTCGATCAGCCGTGATCATGATGAATGGTGGCAATGCCTCAAGGGGCCTAGTGTTCCTGTGGAGAGCCTGCTACAGGCTGGAGTAAAGAATTGTTGGTGGAACTTGGCCTATGTGCCCATTTTTCTATAGTCATCTGCCTGCCCCACTAACTGATGGCAGTCCTACTCAGAAACTTTTGCTAAGTGGTGTTCTGATAAAATGGTGTAATGCCAACTTGGGCCCTCTCCGACGGCAGTCAGGAGCAGACAGAACAAGGAGCTGTGCAGGAGTGGCAGCCATAATGGCCACCTTCCCGGTAACCACCCCTGAGGAGCAAGATTAGATTGTCAGAATGGTTGGGGTGCCAGTCAGGAGGGCAGAGTGGAACAGTGGCACTTCCTCCCAACTGCAGCAACGTTGGTTTGGTGTCACCTCTGCTACTGTCTGTGTGGTGTTTACACATTCTCCCTGTGACTGGCTGACTTTCCCCTGCTTTCCTCCCACATCCCCAAGATATCTCATCACCATCATTATGTGCCATGTCGTATGCCCTGGGCAATCATGGTCTCATGACCGTAATGGTTCTTGGCAAATTCTTCTACAGAAATGGTTTGCCATTGCCTTCTGGGCCATGTCTTTACAAGACGGGAGACACCAGCTGTTATCAATACTCTTTGGAGATTGTCTGCCTGACGTCAGTGGTCATACAACCAGGACTTGTGATATGCACCAGCTGCTCGTCTGACCACCACCACCTGCTCCCTTGGCTTCACATGACCCTGATCAGGGTGGGCTGGGGAAGGGGGCTAAGCAGATGCTACACCTTGCCCAAGTGTGACCTGCAGGCTGGTGGAGGGAAGGAGTGTCTTATACCTCCTTTGGTAGAGACATATCTCCACCCTGCTACAGGCAAATCCATTGGTTAGCAATAGATTGTGGCTGGGGTAGGTGAGTGGAATGTGGGAGGATTGAAAATAGGATTAGTGTTGGAATTAATGTAAATGGATCTGGATGGATAGCATCAACTTGATGGGCCAAAGGGCCTGTTTCAATGCTGTCTGGCTCTGAAAGTCAATGAAAACCTTGCCTCCTGTGCATGTGTCAGGTAATGAGCCTTAACTTCCTCCCTGCCTCTTGTTTCAAGCATAATTGGAGGAGGAGGGCATTACTGAATTTACTGAATTTCCTTTCAGGCAGAATCATTGCCGAAAAATCTGCCCTTAAAGTATAACAAAATGCGGGCTTACTTCGATAAAATGCCTTCCATGATTTGAGATGCCTGCCAGCCTGTCATAAGAATGTAGTTGAAATTGGTGCAGGAAATAGGCTAACAATTGGCAGCCAGCAATAAGCCTGTAACCAGGTCATCTGTTGCAGAGATCCTGGTTGAGAGATAACAAGGCTATTAAGTGGCTCCATTGTGAGTACAGACTGTAACACCACATGTCCCCACTGCAGGCAAGATCAGCAGCTGCACAAGCCTGCCGGCATTATCCTCCGTCCTGGGCGGTGACAGACAGCCCTGTTTATTTATTAGTACACAGGCAGACTGCCCCGCACAAGCAGAGAGGATCTTGTCATTTATACTGGCTTCAATTAAACAGGCAGATTTTATCCTTTCGGTGAATTTGGTGCTTATTGTGAATCTTTGCCCTGTGTGGGAAGTGAAGTATGCAGTGTGCTGTCGGGGTGACGGTAGAAGCAGATTAGGGACATGTAAGAAACTCTTCAACAAAAATAAAAAGCCACGTAGAAGGGAAGGGTTAGACTGGTCTTGAGTAGGTTAAGGGTCAGCACAATATTGTGGGCTGAAGGGCCTGTACTGTGGTGTTGTGTTCTGTGTTAAAAAGCACCACAGGTACATGTAAGGGGAGTGAGATCACGGAACTCTCCAGACTGCCCAGTCCCCATACCTGTCGTCATAGCGACAAGTGTGCATCACCTTGCCTCCAGCTCAGCTGCTGGATCAGAGGTCATCCAATGATTTCCCTCGAACACCACATTTAACATCCCTTCAAAGCACTCTGCTGCAGGAGACCCTGTAGCTTTCTTTCCTAGTCAAAACTGTGTGGTCATAGGAAGAGACAGACCCTTGAATGTCCACTGGTTAGCAATGGGAACAAGGATTTGCCTGCTCCAGTAACTGATCCGTGTCCAAGTCCCCCTGCTCCAGAATGTGTTCACAGAGTTTCCGTATCCTGGGATGCGACTGCAATCTGGAAATCTGAATGTCATGTTAATAGTTACATCTTGCTGGGCTGAGTGAAATCTTCAAGACTTGAGTTACTGCAGGTAAGGCAGCAGAGTTCAGTGGCCACCATCATGTCACACATTGCAAGTTTTGCTCTTTTATATCTTTAGTATTTTCTTAGGTCGTGGATACCTGAGGGTGAAATCTCTAGGGTTTCAAGAGCTGCAATAATTCACAGAGTGTGTGGGTAAGGCTGTTAACAGTCCAATGGTGATCTCCAGAAAGCAATTCTGTTGCCTCAGTGTCAGATAATCAGCAAGACATTGAGGAGGGGGAAAAAGGATCAACCATGATTGAACGGTGGAGCAGACTCGATGGGCCAAATGGCCTAATTCTGCTCCTTTGACTTAACTTTTCCCATGATGGACTGGGCTGTATCCATTACTTTTTGTAAGATTTTCATTCAAGGGCATTGCTGTTTCCATACCAGGCATGACACAACCAGTCAATAGACTCTCCACCACTCATCTATAGAAGTTTGTCAAAGTTTTAAATGACATGCCAAATTTTCACAAACTTCTAAGCAGAGGCACTGCTGTGCTTTCTTCATAATGACACTTGCGTGCTGGACCCAAGACAGATCCTCTGAAATGATAACTTCAGTTAAGTTAAAGTACACTCCAAACCATCAGTTTGTTTTTGTCCATAAGTTGGAAAACACACAAAATCATTTGGAATGGTAACCATTTTTCCTCAATATTATAATGAATGACTTCAAAAGCACATCAGACTGATAACAGTTGTGGAAAATGCGAGGAAACTAGTTCTGTCCTTCATAGGAATAAACGTGTGTTTGTATGTCGGACTTTTGAACTTGACAATATTACGGCAGCTTGTTTGTAAGTCCATAAATAGGGCAATTGTAATCTGAGAACTTGCTCTTCTCTCATTGATACCATGAGGGAGGAGGTACAGGAGCTTGCAGATCAACCCTCAGTGTTTTAGGGACAGCTTCATCCCCCTGCCAAAAGCTTTCTGCATAGTCTGTGAACCCAGACACAAGCTCACTAGTCCTTGTTAGCAGTTAACTTAGGCTTAAAGGTATTTAATTTTTATGACTTGCACTGTACTGCTGCCACAAAACAACAAATGTTGCGACATACGTCGATGATAATAAACCTGATGCTGGATCTGAGAATCAGGACAATAAATGATGTGATGACTGACCTGACTGCCCATTGGTTACGAGTAAGGTTTAGAGTGACATGGCAGTGTAGCTGTTAATGACAGGCATTTAATTCCCACTTTTCTCTGCAGGGAGTTTGTACGTTCTCCCGGTGACCATATGGATTTTCTCTGCGTGCTCCTGTGTCCTCTCACATTTCAAAGTCCACGGTTTAGCAGGTTAATTAGTGACATGGGTGAAGTTGGGCAGTGCAGGCTCGTTGGGACAGTAGGGCCTGTATGACAGTGGGTGAGTCTAGGACCGGAGGGCACAGCTTCGGAATACGCAAATGTCCCTTTAGAACAGAGACAAGAAGAATGGCGAATCTGTGGAATTCATAGCCAAAGACTGCCATGGAGGCCCAGTCGTTGAGAATATTTAAAGTGGATGTTGCTAGGTTCTTCATTAGTCAGGGTGTCAAAGGTTATGGGGGAAAGGGTAGGAGAATGGGGCTGAGAGCAATAATAAATCAGCCATGACAGAATGGCAGAACAGGGTCAATGGGCCGAATGGCCTAATTCAGCTCCTATGTCTTACAGTCTAAGGTCTTATGAATAAAAATCACCAGGAACAGGAGAAGGAGTAGGTCAACCAGCACCTCTAAACTCTTCATTATTTAGTCAGATCATGCATGATCCAATATTGACCTCAGTGCCACCCCCCACCCCCCACTAACATCATTCCCCTTGACTGCCTTGCAGTTCAAATCCCTGTCAGTTTCCAGCAGGAATGGTGTCACTTCCAGAGCTTTTTTGTCTTAGATAATTCCAAAGATTCACGACCCCCTTGGGGAAGAAATCATTCCTCATCTCCAAGTCTAATAGGCACTGCCTTACTCTGAAATGTGCATCCTAGTTCCAAACACACTATGGGGAACATCCTCTCTGTCAAATCTAGGGAACTAAAGAGTTCAAAGTAAGTTTATTATCGATGTCTATATACGTCACCAGTTTCTTGTGGGCATGCAAAGCTCAAATTTATTATCAAAGTACATCCTGTATATGTCCCGATGTACAACCCTGAAATTTGCTTTCTTGTGGGTAAATACAAAGAAACATAATGAAATCAATGGAAGAACGCACAAAGCAAGATGGACAACCGGCCAATGTGCAAAAATCAACAATCTGTGCAAATTTTAAAAAAACAAAATAAATAAGGAATAAATACCTGAGAGCACAAGATAAAGAATCCCTGAAAGTGAGGCCACAGGTTGTAGGAACAGTTCCGTGTTGGGCTGAGTGAAGTTGAGTAAAATTATCCCCTCTGCTTCACAGTAGATACAAAGAAATAAAATAAATTTAATGAGAAACTACAAAGACTGACAACTAATGTGCAAAAAAGATAAACTGTGCCAATACAAAATAAATAGTAAAAAAAACAAAGAACATGAGTTGTAGGGTCCTTGAAAGTGGGTCCATAAATTGTGGAATCAGTTTGGTGTTGAGATGTGTGAAGTTATTCCTGAAGGTTTAGAAGCCTGAAGTTTGAAGCATAATAACTGTTCCTGAACCTGGTGGTGTGGGACCTGAAGCTCCTGTGCCTTCTTCCTGATGACAGCAGTGGGAATAAACAATATCCTGGATAGTGGGTATCCTTGATTAGGGATGCTGCCTTCTTATGGTACCGCTCCTTGCTGACATGCTCAATGGTAGGGAGGGCTTTTCCTGTGATAGACTGGGCTGTATTCACTACTTATTCTAGGTTTTCCTGTTCTTTGCACCTGGCCATGATGTAACCTGTCAGCGATTAACTACACAGTGTAACTTTTCTTTAAGAATGGAGGCCAAAATTGTACGCAGTACCCCAGGTGTGGTCTCACACCATGCCACATGCCATAAGTGGCACCAGGTTTTCCAGTTGCCCCAGTTCCACACATGATGCATCCAATGTCCTGTTCATGCAGTTCCCTACATACAAACTCGGAGGAGGAGGATGAAGTATGATCAAAAGCAACAACTCACATTTCTAGCAGAGTGTTAAACATGACATAAAGTGGTGCCGCTGCCATTGTTGCTGTAACAAAAGCAGTTCAGTGGGACTGGTACTAAAGTGCAGTCACAGAACCATGGATTTTCGGCCAGTGTGGCCCTGTAAACAGCAACGGAACAATGGAGTCCTGATGAAGGGTCTCGGCCTGAAATGTCAACTGTTTAGTCATCTCTGTAGATGCTGCCTGGCCTGCTGAGTTCCTACACCATTTCTGTATTTTACTCTGGATTTCCAGCATCTGAAGAATCTCTTGTGTGATTTAATTAAATATTAACTTTATTCATGTTGAGGTGAAATTTCTCCATTCCTGAACAAAAATGAAGGATTTGCTTTATATTTGCACAAGAGGTGAGATCAGGTATAACACGGCATCCAGCATCCACTCTGTACTGCTAGAGGAGGTAGTGCTCTAGCTTCTCAATTTCCTTGTGATGTAAATGCTGGCCATTCAGTCCATTTAGTCTGTGATGTTTCACCTCAACTTTGGAATGTATGAAAAAAAACTCAAGGAAAAATCCACATGGTCGCAGCGAAAATGTGTAAACTCTACACGGACAGCCCCAGAGGTCAGGGCTGAACCTGGGTTATCGGGGCCCTACCGTGTGGCTTTACCACCCAAAGTGAGCATCTACCTGCTGAAAGTATTGAAGCAGTACACTAATAGGGGAAGGATTCTCCCCTGGTAGAATAACAATGGTGGATCTCATTGAATCCTATCAAATATTGAAAGGCCTAGGTTGGTGGGGGGGTGGGGGGGATGTGTGTGTGTGTGTGTGTGTGTGTGGTGAAACTTTAAAATTCATTGCTACTGATGGTTGTGGAGGCCTAATCTTTGACTTTTTAAAGCAGAGATTGATAAAGTTCTTGATTAGCAAAGCTGTTAAAGGTTATGAAGAGAAGGCAGGAGAATGCGAGTAAGAGGGATAATAAATCCGCCAAGATGGAACAGCGGAACAGATTCAATAGGCCAAGTGGCCTAATTTCTGTTCCTATGTCTTCTGGCCTTATGGATTTCATGCAATTGAGCTGATTGTAATCTGGCACTGGCACTGGCACTCAAATGCTAATGGAGCAAGAAGGGACAGCACACAACCCCTGTGTTATGACCATTCGAGCAACAGAAATTCACTTTTACACAAATCATTAATTATTACCCAAAAGTTTAAGGTACAGAATAAAATTTGCTTTCAAGGTACATGTCTGGGGAGTAAAATAAATAAATAAGCATAATTATTTATCTCAAACACAAGGAAAACTGCAGATGCTGGAAATTCAAGCAACACACACAAAATACTGGTGGAATATAGCAGGCCAGGCAGCATCTATAGGAGAAGTACAGTCGACATTTCATCAGGAGACCTGACGAAGGGTCTCAGCCTGATACGTCAACAGCGCTTCTTCCTATAGATGCTGCCTGGCCTGCTGCGTTCCACCAGCATTTTGTGTGTGTTATTTATCTCAACTTGTGTTTCTTGACATACGTGTCATTGATGCAGCTCCTCTTTATGAAAAGTCATGTTTTCTGTGCATTCACAAGGCAACTGTCTCCTGTATTTAGAGTGCATAGAAATTACCACATGGAAATAATCCACAGCTGAGCCGGTCAGTGTTTTAATAAGACTCTCTGCACCACCCTTAGGCAAAAATTCATTTTATCTGTTAGTTTTATTTTTAGCTTCATTGTACATGATTCATCTTCCTACATATAGTGCATTTGGACTTATAAGGAGGACATCTATTAAAATGACAGAATAAATGGTTTGTGTGAGGATTATTTGTACGAAGCCCTTTACTTAAGGCACCAGATCAAAAACTCTTAACAATTCAGCCTAGCATGTCAGAGTTCGTTAGTCTGTAGATTTTGTGCATTTTGCAATCTGGACTGTGGGACAAATTGTGGTTGGCCAAATCAGTCGATGCTGCAGTGATTATAACGTTTGAACTACATATGCTATGTATGACATCCGCATGCTTTCTTAGAAGAAATGGTACGCCTGGTCTGAAGAATGGAATGAACCTTCCAAATAAATAACCAGAGTATGGGTAGTAACTGCTGTATATCACTACATAACTACGACAAATTTCAAGATTCCTGGGCAAGGCAGGAAGTCCAGAACTTATGCTTCTGTTTTCAGAACAGCTACACTTCATGGTCGGATCCCTCCTCAGCTATGCCCCTATAATCATCATTAAAATTCCAGACTCTTCGTTATTTTGACCATGGTAATTGGACTCTAGGGAAGACAATAAGGACTTCTCATTTTGGACAATGGATACTCTCCCATTCTTTATTCACTGATTTTCCATCTTGGACAAAATCCCTGTTAATAACTGGTCAGAATAACTTGTGATCTGCTAAATATCCTTCAAAATAATAAATGATTATATAATACACAAGGATATGACTGTACAATGGCAGAATCCATGATTACAAATCTAGAATGGATGTTATGTTAACTGTATTATTCAGAAATGTGCAAATAATCCCTTATGAAGCAACTGTAAATGACATGCTGGAAGTACTCAGCAGTTAAACTGGCAGAATACAGAAAAAGACTGAATGTTTGAGGTTGAAGATCCCTTGTCGGAACTTAATTGTTCTGATGTGTAGTCTTCAACCTGAAACATTCACTCAGTTCCTCTTTTCACAGCTACTGCCTGGCTGGCTGTTATTTCAAGCACTGTTTTTAGATTTCCTTATTAAACCCAGTTCTCATGGCTCGAGCTTTCTTAAGCCATGCATTCATAGCTTAACCTTTCTGCTGCCAAGATTGTCGATAGAACGCACACTGAAATCACCTTAGCCACCAAAATCAAACTTCGATGTTCTGAATCTGGACACTTGTTCTAAGTTGTGAGAATTCAAAAGTTTTGTCAAGCTTACGTTTACATCTCATTCTGGTTACATATCATTAGAATAATTGAGTACTCTTTCATGGAATCTGATCAGATGACTTATTCCTGAAACAATGATCCTTTTAAGCAGCAGCACTGTGTTAAATGGGCAGAAACACTGTGTGAAAGGAGTGATATCAGAGCATTGAAGGGGGTGTGATACAGCATTAAGGATTCAACAAAGCACCATTTGGTATGTTTGAGCACCACTTGGTCTGTGTTCAAGTAGCCTTTTATTTGTATCTTGAAAGAAATATCAAGCACGTGGTTTGGCTGGGTGTCCAGTTGGAATCGTCTCACGCTTTAAGTTGCTGCCTCCAACTGGCATCCCTTCCAACAATGAAAAGACCCAAATTCCTTCTGAGTTTAAAACAGGCAGGTCACATTTTGAACCACAGAATCGCACTTCCTATCCAAGCAGCCAATTGGCAGCTGCTCAAAAGCTTGCTGTAATGATGCAGCCCTGAGAGATGAGGAAGAGCAGCTTGTCAATGGGAGATCCTACTGATTAGCCCACTAGAGATACATGACTGAGATTAGCAAGATGACTGACGAGGGTTTCCTTCAGAGGACCCCAAGGAGATTTACCAGGATGTTTGAAGCAAAGGAGGATGAGAGGTGATGTACGAGATGATAAGAGGCATTGATTGAATGGATCGCCAGAGACTACTTCTCAGGGTGGCAATGGCTAATACAAAGGTGTATAATTTTAAGGTGTTTGGAGGAAAGTATAGTGGGGGTACCTTACACAGAGTGGTGCGTGTGTGGAACACCCTGCTGGGGTAGTGGTAGAGACAGATATTTTAGAGCCATTTAAAACACTCTTAGATAGGCACATGAATGATAGAAAAGTGGAGGGCTTTGTAGGAGGAAAGGGAATGATCTTCAAGTAGGTTATAGGTTGGCACTATATCTTGGGCCAAAGGGCCTGTAGTGTGCTATAATGCTCTATGCTCTGTGTTCTTTGGAAGTATGTAATCTACGAAGGGCTGAACAGTGAAATAAAGAAAGACATACATTTCAATTGATTGAAAGCTTGGAATTTTAAAATCTGGTTAGGAAGAAGAAAAAGATGGGATGAAAAATTCTATAATTTTCATATCAGAGGATTGGTTGAGTTGAAGTGCAGAGGGAATGACTGAAATGGAAACCTGTTGGTGGGAACTTGACTTCTATATTGGAGTGATGTTTTACATTGTCGGAGCTTTTGGTGGTGCCATACAGAATATATTCTACCGGATCCATCCACACCTTTGGAGAGAAATTGTTTAAATGGCACATAAGATGGTCGGGCTGTGATCTGGGATCATTAGTGGGTGTGGTGCAGACACTGAGGAGGCTGCATGGACTAGCAAGGCTTGAAGAGATGTAGGACTGTAGTCTGCTCAAGATGAGAGAGGGGATGGGAAGATTCTGTTTGGACAATTGGGGTAGATAGTGGGATGAGAGCATCTCATCCCACTGAAGCATCTTAAGGGATTAAAGATATCAAATTGAGGCAGAAATTGTAGCAGGGAAATAAGGAGTTCCAAGAATAGAGGTTAATATGTGATAGTTAAAAAGTTGTGATTAACATTATCTAATTAGAGAGGTATACAGCACAGCATGAGGTAAAAGGCATTACCTTGTCTATTCTGACATTGCAGAGGTGAGTTATATGCAGATAAATTATGTTGAAGGGAAATTGAAAGAATCTAAAAGAAGATATTAGCCTAAATTATAATCAAGCTTAAATGTTTTCCTGAACAAAAAAATCCAAATGTGAGAGTGGATGGACAACTTCCTGTGGGGTATTTACTTTTGACTATTAAGACTAAATGAGTTCAAGCTGGAATGCACATTGAAGCCATAAACTGATTAGCAAAAGATAGCAATGCCTTTACAAAGAGATGGCCGATGAATTGGGTTCAATATGGAAGAGCATCATCTGAAGAAGCATATTTAATAAGACAAGAATGTGTGTATATACCTTGCATCACTTTCATATTCAGAAGCATCTCACAGTACTACTGAATTGTTCTGTAGTTATGCAGGGATCACACAGAGCATGTCACACAAATGGTTTCATCTATTTTGATGTGATCTCTTAGGAAAGAACTCAGTATAGATATCAGGCAGAAATCCTGCAACCATGAAATCCTTTAACATCCATTCCAGTTCCTTAACAAGCAGATTAGAATATAGTACTTATCACATTTAAAGAGGGGCCCTTAAAACCGTGCAGCGCCACCTCAGTACCACAGCAAGAGACAGCCCAGTTCATATGTTTGGTCCCTGAAGTGGGATTTGAACTTGCAGCATTCTGACATAGAGGCGAGAGTGCTACCAACTCAAGTTGCTTCTAGATTTAAAATCAGCGTAATATAAATGATAAAGTTGAGATACTAAGAAAAAAGCAGGAGAAGATCAATGAATGAGTAACTGATTGACAGGCTAAAGTGTTCTTACATCAATATAAGGAGCAATAGTGCTTCAAGGTTATTGGTACAGTGTGTAAGTGAATATTCTTTAGTTCATAGGGACCAGGTTAGGATCCAACAGCTTCATTACATTAATATACTCCCAAGTGAATTGTGCAGAAACATAATGTGGAACAAATCCATCAATCTGTAGAATAGGAAAAAAAAACTTCTGTTTCCTAATTCTGAACAAATAAATATGTAACATTGCTGAAATGGAAGAATTTGCTGTTTACTTGGAGGAAAGGTCTATCCTGAATGAGTTTTGAATCACTTTGTGTAGAGTTTTGTGTTGTCGAGAATAATATTGGCAATTGGCATTTTATACCAGAAGGCCGGGAATGATGATTAGAAGATGAGATGGGAGAGTAAGTCATCAGATAGGATTTTAATGTCACTGGAGTTGAGTGAAATAATGGCAGGACTGGAAAACTTTGACTGCCACTAAACTGCTTCTGGATTTAGCTGCTTTGAAGTGCAATCACAATGCTGTTTTTTTTTTCAGCACAATGTGATTAAATAGGAGTGAAATGGGATAATAATCATTTCCAGTTTGTTTCATTCCACTCTGGAAATTTTACCAGAATCTTCCTGCTCTCATCACCTTTTGCACCCACCACCATCTCCATGTCAGTCAAACAAGCTATGCAACACTTCCTTTGGAGAGTTGTGGGTACTTGGACTAAGGTGCTTCTAGAGCACTCACTGAAGCTAGCTTTGAGCCCCTGTGAGGTCATGTCTTTTATATTTCATCCTTCTGACTACCATATCTTTGCAACTCTTCAAGGTATCACTAATTCTCTAGGGTAGCTGACATGTTTCCAATTCTTGACACCAATACGTCAGCTCCCATCCTTTATGAAAGTTCCCTAAAACTTCCTCGGTGGCAACTTCTCTTGCCCACCTCCATCCCGGTGTTGATCCCCTCCTGTAAATACAAAAAGTACTGTCCCTTTTGTAGCACCCAATAAGCTGGACCTCAGGCACTACAAAGTTTCCATGATGACCAGTTTTGAGCACTCCACTATAAAGAAGGGTCTTGACCCAAAGTCATCAACTGTTCATTCCTCTCCATAGACGCTGCCTGACTTGCTGAGTTCCTCCAGCACTTTTGTGTATGTTGCTCAAGATTCCTAGCATCCTGACTATACCTAAATTCTGAACTGATTCCACAACCTATAGACTCACTTTCAGGCACTGCAGCTCATGTTCTCTTTCTTTCTTTGTACATTGGTGTTTTTAGGTCTTCGATTTTTGTAGCTTTACATTGATTTTATTGCATTTCTTTGTCTTACTGTGAACTTCTGCAAGCAAATGAATCTCAAGGTAGTGTGTGGCCTCCGTCGGTCGTGGTCGACCATGGGTACTGCGCCTCAAGGTAGTATATGGTGACAAATACGTACATTGATAATAAATTTGTTTTAAACTTTGAATGTCTAGAAAAGAGTCCAGAAAAATAGACCTAGAGCTAATATCTGGCTGAGTGTATGAGATTATGGAAGTTGTTAGGATGAGATAGATTCACAAGAAGGAGCTTTCAATATTAACAAGGGCTGCTCAGCTGGAATTGGTGACTACAAGCAGAAGTGGTCACAGAGCAACTGCATTAGAAGTGTGCTAATTTTAGTAGAAAGCCTTTTTGTAAACACATGGTTCAGGTCAATATACTCCACAATTGTATATTTGCTTAATGAATATCTGCCACCAGTCCGTAACCAGGGAAGTAAAGCACTCACTGATGAACACACTTAGGCACTTTGCTTTTTCTCTTTTGTCATCTTGCCAACATATCACACAAAGGTTAAAGTCTGAAAGAGTATTGAGGTCACATGCCTAAATGTGGGAATGACTGCATATTTTTTAAATTGATTAATTGGAAATGTAGATATCAAGTCTGGGTTCCTGATTCACTGCCCGTGTACAGTAAGTGAGTTCGTATTGGAAACTCAGGAGAGACTGCAGGTGCTGAAATCTAGAACAAATCAGAAATACTGGAGAAACTCAATGCATCGAGCAGCGTCTGTGGAAGCAAAAGGATAGTTGACGTTCCGGGTTGAGTCCCTGCAGTAACTCCGAGTTCCTCCAGCAGTTTGCTTTTTGGGCTTTAGTTAATCTTGGAATCCTAGAAACAGGGGGCAACATGACATTGAAAAACAACTTGGAATGAATCTTAGAGTCGTACACCATAGAAACAGGCCCTCTGGCCCAACAAGTCCTACCCATACCAATCCAAATTATCGGCAGTTTGTCTGCTCATATTGTGCCTTAGCAATTTAAGTGCTCATCCAGAGGTTTCTTAAGTGTTATGAGTGTGTCTGCCTCCACTCCTTTTTCAGGTTGTGTATTACAAATGGCAAGTACCCTCTGGGTGGAAAAAACCCTTCCTGACACCCATTCCAAACCTCTTACTCGTCACCTTAAACCTTTGCCTTCTGGTCTTAGACTCCTTTGCCATAGGCAAAGGACATTTCTTTCTACCTCATCTATTCCTCTCATAATTTAGTACAGATCCATCAGGTACCCCACCCCATACCCATTCCACTCCAAGGAGAACAAACACAGTCTATCCAATCTCTCCTAATAAATGAAATAGAAAACATAGAAACATAGAAAACCTACAGCACAATACAGGCCCTTCGGCCCACAAAGTTGTGCTGAACATGTCCCTACCTTAGAAATTACCAGGCTTACCTATATCCCTCTATTTTACTAAGCTCCATGTGCCTATCTAAAAGTCTCCTAAAAGACCCTATCGTATCTGCCTCCACCACCGTTGCCGGCAGCCCATTCCACACACTCACCACTCTCTGAGTAAAAAACTTACCCCTGACATCTCCTCTGTACCTTCTCCCCAGCACCTTAAACCTGTGCCCTCTTGTGGCAACCATTTCAACCCTGGGATAAAGCCTCTGACTAGCCACACAATCTATGCCTCTCATCATCTTATACACCTCTATCAGGTCACCTCTCATCCTCCGTCGCTCCAAGAAGAAAAGGCTGAGTTCACTCAACCTGTTTTCATAAGGCATGCTCCCAAATCCAGGCAACATCCTTGTAAATCTCCTCTGCACCCTTTCTATGGCTTCCACATCTTTCCTGTAGTGAGGCGACCAGAACTGAGCACAGTACTCCAAGTGGGGTCTGACCAGGGTCCTATATAGCATCAACATTACCTCTTGGCTAAATTCAATTCCACGATTGATGAAGGCCAATACACTGTACACCTTCTTAATCATAGAGTCAACCTGTGCAGACCCCAAGATCCCTCTGATCCTCCACACTGCCAAGAGTCTTACCATTAATACCATATTCTGCCATCATATATGACCTACTGAAATGAACCACTTCACATTTATCTGGGTTGAACTCCATCTGCCACTTCTCAGCCCAGTTTTGCATCCTTTCGATGTCCCACTGTAACCTCTGACAGCCCTCCACATTATCCACAACACCCCCAACCTTTGTGTCACTTCAGGCCACATCCTTCTGCATCCTCTCCATATAATAAAATCCTTCTTTTATGGTAGTGACCAGAACTTCACACAATATTCCAGCTGTAAACTAACCAACATTTTGTAAATTTGTACCAAGACCTCCATGCTGTTATATATTCCATGTGCCTTCTTTACTGCCATATCAACCTTTTATGCCCCCTTCAGGGACCTTTGCGAAGGTTGAAAAGATAGAGGAACATCAAGTTCCTTCAAGAAGAGCATACTCAAGAGCAGGTTGGAAACTTGCACAGGGGTTATTCACTGTTTGAAAAGTTACATGACAAGAATATGGGAATTGCCTTGAAAGACTTGGTAGAACTGGTGATGGATTAGGTTTTGTTTTATCCTTAATGCTGTCATTTGTGTTTCTGCAGGATTATCCATGAGGATGGATTCTCTGGTGATGATGTGAAGCAGTACAAACCTGTGGTGTACAGCAACACCATTCAGTCACTGGCAGCCATTGTCCGTGCCATGGATACTCTAGGCATCGAGTATGGTGACAAGGACAGAAAGGTATGGTGGTAAAAATACATCATAACTCTGCGGCACTAAAGCCAAAACACAACAGCATAAAATGATTCACATTGGACCAGGGAAACATGAGTTTTATCCAGTAAACGTGGGATGTACATGAGAGGCATTGGAATACACATTATCTTTGTTTAATTAGAAAGTCAACGCTTGAAATCATGGTAGAATAAGGAATTGGGTATGGAATATACTGGCCAGGTAAGTTACCCGCACCACACAACTCATTAGTGGGATCTCAATTATAGATAAATCTGAATGAATCTTGTACCTTGCAGTTATAGAGTTTATAACAATGTCCTTCATGTTTTACATCTGAGCAAATGTATGTTTTGCTTCCTGCCTGACAGAGGCATTGATAATTTGACAGTTTGTTTCTGTATGCTATGACACCCTTGTGTTCTGCTGCTTGGTCCCAGGGCAAGTGTCTCTCTTCCTCTCAGGAGAACAAAAACTTTGTCCAGTCTCTATTCACAAGCATCCTGTGAATTGGCTCACACCACTGGCCAACTCAGGGCAAAATGGGCAACATGCTTCCATTGAACTTGGAAAGAGGCGCCCGTGCAGAATTTTAAGCAGATCATTAGTTCCTTTGCTGCAGTATTTCAAACATAGCTTCATGCACGGTGGAGCTTGATCATGCAGATTTGGTGTCATTGGTGTAGAGAGCAAATGGACTCCCTCCTGTGGCCTGGTGATTTGAAGGTTTGCACTATTTTCTCAGCCAAATTTATGAAAATGCAATCTTAGAATCAATTCTGAGTTCAGTTTGTTATGAGATTACAACTGATGAGTCATTATTGAGGAGTTTAGGCACATTAAATAGTAGGCTCAATCAATCCTCCCCACTCAACTCAAATATACTCAGATCTAAGCATAATACTGTGGCCAAGACTGGACCTTGATTCTGATGGTGGAATAGGTGAAAGTTCTGAAAGTGTAAAACCCATTTAACTTGCCCTGGTTTACCACACAACTCAGAAACATCTTCAATTCCATTCTGTAGACAAATAAGCTCATGAAATTGTCATGGTAACCGTGCTGAAATGTTAATAAAATGCTGACCAGAAAGGAACCTTCTGTGCTAATGCACGTACAATATATTACTGAAAGAGAAAACACAGATATGTAATGGTGGAGCCAAAAACCTAAGATATTCAAAAACAGCTCCATGTTATTAGAAAGTAGATATTGTTGCATTCAATGCAGCCATCTGATCAACATGCTTAATTATTTCAGAAACAAATAGCACTGACATATGTCATGAAACTTGTTTTGTGGCAGCACTCCAGTGCAAAAAATTGAAAAACTATAAATTACTATAAGAAATATATATATAAATTAAATCAAGTAAGCAGTGCAAAAAGAGAGCAAAAAGCTTTTCATAAAACATAGTCTGTGTGTGTGTGTGTGTGTGTGTGTGTGTCTGTCTGTCTGTCTGTCTGTCTTTGGGCTCCGGTACCTTCTCCCTGATGGTGGCAATGAGAAGAGGGCATGTTCTCAGAAAAGCTGTAAATGATTACTTAATTGGGAAGCAATTTATATTTAATAGTGCAAAGAGGTGGCATGTGCATGAGTGTAGTATATATTTCAAGTTAAAGTTATTGTTAATTTACATGTTTACCACCAAACGAGACATTCCTCTGGGCCAAGGTGTGAAGCACAGTAGTACACATAACACACAAGTGACACACAATAACTTAGGAAAATTCCAGAATCCTGGAGTTCCCTTCATTAAATTGGAAGCTAAAGTAAGAGGAGTTTGTCCGATCTTGTTGTCAGAATCAGAGTAGGGTGATCTTGTTTTGAATCCTGCTTTTTGCTGAGCTTCACACGTGAGCCAACCCCCAGGGACAGTTCAGCTGTTATATCAAGAGATAAACAACAAATAACAACTCAGTCTCCATTCAATTCTTAGGTAAAAATGGCAACACGATCTGGTTACGTGGCCATTGTTTATGCCATTATGTGAGCCCCTTCTTTAATTAAGTATCTAATAAAAACCCTTGTGATTATCATGTTGTTTGCACAGGACTCAGAGTTTAATGCAATGGAATGCCTTCTCTTATTATCTTTTAATTTCCTCTTCAGAGGCTCATTCCGTTATTCATTTACAAAGATGTATACGTCAAGCAGTTGTAGAGTATAAAACTTACTCTTGTGAGTTGGTGGAATATTTTTCTCTCTTCCCTTCCAGTCAACCTTGATCCTGGAAGGTGCAGACTTCACTGGACAATTAGGCTATGGACAGGCTTCCTTCCAAATCCTCATCTCAAGATGGGTCTTCATGATAGGAGTCAGGAGCCACTCCCCTGTGGGTGCAACACAACTGATACAGCGCACCACTACCTGACCGCAGATGGCAGCTTCAACAGGGGTTAATGGTTCGTGATTAGGTGCTGGAAAGCCTGCTGGGCTTCGACTGTCTCATCCAGAAACCCAACTGTAGTCAGCATTAAGGGTTAAATGACTGTTTTGACTCTTTCTTTGGGTTAAAACACATGTCCTTCAGCATCTGGTCTGATTTAACTGATGATATGCACAGTCCTGTTAGAAGAAATTAACTAAAAAGTAATATTTTTGTAAAGTGCTTACCCAGAGTTGATAGGAAACGAATAGACGTGTTCCATAGCTGGTAGTTCCCTTGAGACTTGTGTGATTTATTTATTTGGAAATACAATGAGTGTGGAATAGCCCTTCTGGACCTTTCGAGCCATGCTGCCAGCAAGTCACCTATTTAACCCTAGCTTAATCATGGAGCAACTTATAGAACCATAGAACATTACAGCACAGAAACAGGCCTTTTGGCCCTTCTTGGCTGTGCTGAACCATTTTTCTGCCTAGTCCCACTGACCTGCACCTGGGCCATATCCTTCCAAACCCCTGTCATCCATATACCTGTCCAAGTTTTTCTTAAATGTCAAAAGTGAGTCCACATTCACCACTTCATCTGGCAGCTCATTCTACACTCCCACCACTCTCTGCATGAAGAAGTCCCTCCTAATGTTCTCTTTAAACTTCTCCCCTTCACCCTTAACCCATGACCTCTGGTTTTTATCTCCCCTGGTCTCAGTAGAAAAAGCCTGCTTGCATTCACTCTATCTATACCCATCATAATTTTATATACCTCCATCAAGTCTCCCCTCATTCTTCTACACTCCAGGGAATTAAGTCCTAACCTATTCAACCTTTCTCTGTAGCTCAGTTTCTCAAGTCCCAGCAACATCCTTGTAAACCTTCTCTGCACTCTTTCAACCTTATTAATATCCTTCCTGTGATCAGGTGACCAAAACTGCACACAATACTCCAAATTCGGTCTCACCAATGTCTTATACAACCTCACCATTACATTCCAACTCTTATACTCAATACTGTGATTTATAAAGGCCAATGTACTAAAAGCTCTCTTTACAAGCCTATCTAATTGTGACGCCACTTTTAGGGAATTATGTATCTGTACTCCCAGATCCCTCTGTTCTACTGCACTCCTCAGTGCCCTACCATTTACCTTTATGTTCTACCTTGGTTTGACCTTCCGAAGTGCAATTCCTCACACTTGTCCACATTAAACTCCATCTGCCATTTTTCACCCCTTTCCTCCAACTGGTCCAGATCCCTCTGCAAGCTTTGAAAACCTTCCTCACTGTCCACTACACCTCCAATATTTGTGTCATCAGCAAATTTGCTGATCCAATTTGCCACATTATCATCCAGATCATTGATATAGATGACAAATAACAATGGACCCAGCACTGATCCTGTGGCACACCACTAGTCACTGGCCTCCACTCAGAGTAGCAATCCTCCACTACCACTCTCTGGCTTCTTCCATTGAGCCAATGTCTAATCCAATTTACTACCTCTCCTAACTATCTTCCTAACTAACCTCCCATGCGGGACCTTGTCAAAGGCCTAACTAAAGTCCATGTATACAACATCCACTGCCTTCCCTTCATCCACTTTCCTAGTAACTTCCTCGAAAAACTCTAATAGATTGGTTAAACATGACCTACCACACACAAAGCCATGGTGACTTTTTCTAATAAGTCCCTGTCTATCCAAATACTTGTAGATCCTATCTCTTAGTATTCCTTCCAATAATTTACCTACTACTGATGTCAAACTTACCGGCCTATAATTTCCCGGCTTACTTTTTGAGCCTTTTTTAAACAACGGAACTACATGAGCTATCCTCCAATCCTCCGGCACCTGACCTGTGGATATTGACATTTTAAATATTTCCGCCAGGGCCCCTGCAACTTCAACACTAGTCTCCTTCAAGGTCCGAGGGAATACCCTGTCAGATCCTGGGGATTTATCTACTCTGATTTGCCTCAAGACAGCAAGCACCTCCTCCTCTTTAATCTGTATAAGTTCCATGACCTCCCTACTTGTTTGCCTTGTTTCCATGGACTTCATTCCTGTTTCCTTAGTAAATACAGATGCAAAAAACCCATTTAATATCTCTCCCATTTCTTTTGGTTCTATACATAATTTACAACGAGCAATTCCTCTACTAGCCAGTACACCTCTGGACTGTGGGAAGAAACTGCAGCGCCCTGAGAAAGACGACACATTCCACAGGAAGGAGGTACAGACTCTGAACACCAACACCCCGAGCTGTGATAGCATGGTGTTAACACTACGCTGCAGAATGATTATAGTTGTTATGTAGAGGATATTCCCTTAAGACCATGTAATGTGATTAAAGCTGTTATGTAGAAGTTATTTCTGCGGGTATAATTAGAAATGTTATACAAAGGATACTCGGTGTCCAAACAATCTCCTGATCAGGATCAGGTGCAAGGCCACTGGCAATACTAAACTCTCTTTTTCACACAAACTGCATCTCCCCCCCACACCCCCTCATCTCTGACTCTTGAAGCTAGGAGCTGGTGGCCTTCAGAGTGAAGGCTGCCCACCAGCTGCCTGACCATCTGTCCACCACACCATGACCTTTCAAATCACCACCAACAACATCTTGTTAGAGTTGTTTTCTCTGAAAAATGTCAATACTTCTACAAGTGAAATGACTGCATTTGCCTCTGTTTACTTGTAACACATTACTCCATCTCCTCTATTCCCTTGCCAACCATGCATTGCGCTTGTTCATTTTATCCCCCAGTCCTTTTATCCAGAGTCATAGTCAGACAAAAATACAGCACAGAAACAGGCCCTTCAGCCACCTACTCTGTGCTGAACCATTTAAATGGCCCAATCCCATTGACCTACACAGACCATAGCCCTCCATACCCCTACCATCCATGTACCTATCCAAACTTCTCTTAAAGGTTCAAATCGAGCTTACATGCACCACTTGTGCTGGCAGTTCATTCCACACTTTCACGATCCTCTGAGTGAAGAAGTTTCCACCATGTTCCAGAATCAGAACCAGAATTAGAATCAGGTTTAATATCACTGACATCTGTCATGACATTTGTTAGCTTAGCAGCAATACAAGGGAATACTTCTCACTTTTCACTCTTAACCCGTGACTTCCTGGTTGTAGTCCTCAGTGGAAAAAGCCTGCTTGCAGTTACCCTATCTGTACCCCTCATAATTTTGTATACCTCTATCAAATCTCCTCTCATTCTTCTACATTTCAATGAATAAAGTCCTCACCTAGTCGATCCTTCCTTATAACTCAGGTCCTCCACTCCCGGCAACATCCTTGAAAATTTTCTCTGTACTCTTTCAACCTTCTTTGTATCTCTCCTGTAGGTAGGTGACCAAAACTGCACACAATACTCCAAATTAGGCCTCACCATCACTTTATACAACTTCAACATAACATCTCATCTCGTGTACTCAGTACTTTGATTTGTGAGGGCCAGTGTGCTGAAAGCTTTCTTTGTGAGCCACTACCACTGTGCCACCACTTTCAATGAATTATGGACCTACATATGTTCCCTGGTTGATCCTACTGAGATTAAATTCTATCTGCCATTTTTCAGCCCATTTCTCCAGCTGGTCCAGATCCTGCTGCAAACTCTGATAGTCTTCCTCACTGTCCACTACCCCCAAACTTGGTGTCATCTGCAAATTTGCTAATCCAGTTAACTACATTACCGTCCAGATCATCGATATTAACGACAAACAAACAATAATTTCTTGGCCAAACACGAGGAAATCTGCAGATGCTGGAAATTCAAACAACACACACAAAATGCTGGTGGAACACAGCAGGCCAGGCAGCATCTATAGGGAGAAGCACTGTCGATGTTTCGGGCAAAGACCCTTCGTCAGGACTCCAGTAAATATCTCCTCTTCTGTAATCTGTGCATGGTCCATGACCTCACTGCTGCTTTGCCTCACTTCTGTAGACTCTGACCTTCATAAATCACCTTTCTGATCTTCCAGAGGAGCAATTTTGTTCCTTGCAATCATTTTGTTCTGAACATAGCTGTAGAATCACTTAGGATTCTCCTTCACCTTGTCTGCTGGGGCAGCCTCATGCTTTTTCTGGCCCTCCTGGTTTCTTCCTTAAAGGTTCTCTTGCATTTCTTATACTCCATAAGAACCTGATTTTTTCCTACCCGCCTATACCCACTATGCATCTCCTTTTTCTCTTAACCAGGGCCTTAATATCTCTTGAAAAACAATGTTCCCTAAATCTGTTATCTTTTTCTTTTATTCTGACAGGCAAATGCAAGCTATGTACCCTCAAAATTTCACTTTTGAGGGCTTCCCACTAACCAAGTATATCTTTGTCAGTAAAACAGCATGTTCCAATCCACACTTGCCAGATCCTTTCTGATTTTCATTGCGCTCATCTCTGAGCAAGGTAGTCCCTCTAATCAAAGACAGTCTATGGAAGTGACTGAGGCATTCTGCCACAGAGCAACATCCACTCATGACAAGAGCTGGCCCATTCCTTGCCAGAATGGTGCCTCTCCCTGCATTTCACAGTGAAATTCATGCCCTCTGTGCCTCCAGCAAGATAAATGGGCAGCCTTTGGACCACTGGAAGGAGGTGATTCGGGACGGTCCTAGTGATGTCTTTCCCTATGGCACGTGGAAGGGTAACCTCTCTGTATGTCAGCAGTTTCTTTTCTTGAAGTTGGTCACAGGCTTAGCGTCGCTGGGGCATGTCCTCCTCTCCCCAGACAAAGGGGGTCAGATTGTGAATTTGTAACTGAAGTTTCTCTTTGAGCATTGGACTGCAGGCCATCCAACTTCACACACTGGTTGTTAGATTTGTTGACATACTCAGTGATTTTGCCTTGTTGAGTACTATCTCCTTTTGAAATACTAGCCCCAAGCATCTTACAGCCATCAGTATTTCCTCCTTCCCCTCCAAGTAGCACTTAAGCCATAGCAGATAATGATCATCTCCAGTGATCTGACAGTGTATTCTGCACATTCAACAGCATTGTCAGCTGAGACCACACCATCAATACCTTGGGGGATGGCATATCACGGACCACTAACTTAACCAGACCAGCAAATGAATAGAAGAGCAGGTATCTATAAGATCATAAGACATAGGAGCTGAATTAGGCCATTTAGCCCATCAAGTCTGCTCTCCCATTTGACCATGGCTGATTTATTATCCGTCTCAACTCTATTCTCCTTCTCCTTATATCCTTTGACACCCTGACTAATCTAGAACCTATCAACCTCCACTTTAATATGCCCAATGACTTGGCCTCCACAGCCACCTATGGCAATGAATTCCACAGATTCACCACCCTCTGGCTAAAGAAACTCCTCTTCATCTCTGTTCTAAAGAGGCATCCCTCTAGTGTCCTCTAGTCCTAGACTCTCGCATTACAGGAAACATATTCTACACATTCACACTATTTAGGCCTTTCAATATCCGATAGGTTTCGATGAGATCCTCCCTCATTCTTGTAAGTTCTAATGAGTACAGGCCCAGACCCATCAAACTATCCTTATACATTAACCCTTTCATTCCTGGAATCACTTGTGAATCACACAATGAATGACTCACTTCCTAAGTCTCCAAACCCTTCCCACCATTAACAAAGCACAAGTGGGATACAATACTTCTTCATGGATGAATGCAGTTCCAGCAAGATGAGGGCTTCGACATACTTTGAATACGTAGAATACTTTGACAAGACCTCCCAAACTTGCCAGTTCTTTCAACTTAAGAACAAGGAACACACACAAAATGCTGGTGGAACACAGCAGGCCAGGTAGCATCTATAGGGAGAAGCACTGTCGATGTTTCGGGCCGAGACCCTTCGTCAGGACAGAGGACTTCTCTTGTTTATGGACATCCCCCCCCCACCCCCCTCCATCCGCAGCTTCCCTCATATCATCCTAACATTACCATTCCTTCATTGTTGCTGGTACAAAATCTTGAAACTCAGTACAAACAGCCATCCATTTGCTGGTCTGGTTAAGTTATTGGTCAGTGATATACCCATTCCCCAAGCTGATTGCAGTTACAGATGAAGGACCACTACCTCAGGAGGAATTAGGGATGAGCATCAATAGCCTGCTGATAAAAGTACTACATAAAACAAAAGACCCAGGAATAAACTTACTGTATATATTAACATAAAAATTTGGAGCAGGACTTCGCCATAGACACTTGAGCTTGCTCTGCCATGTAACATACACAGTGGCCACTTTATTAGGTATACCTGTACACCTGTTCGTTAATGCAAATATCCAATTTGCCAGTCATGTGACAACAACTCAATACATAAAAGCATGCAGAGATGGTCAAGAGGTTCAATTGTTGTTCAGATAAAACATCAGAACTGGGAAGAAATGTGATCTAAGTGACTTTGACTGTGAAATAATAGTTGATGCCAGAGGGGGTGCTTTGAAAATCTCAGAAACTGGTGATCTCCTGGAATTTTCACACAAAGCAGTAAGTAGAGCTTACAGAAAATGATATTAAAAACAAAAAAAACCTGCGAGTGGCAGTACTGTGGGCAAAAATGCCTTGTTTATGAGAGCAGTGAGAGGAGAATGATCAGACTGGTTCCAGCTGACAGGAAGGCAACAGTAACTCAAATAACCACGTGGTTCAACAGTGGTGTGCAGAAAAGCATCTCTGAATGCACGACACTTTGAACCTTAAAGAGGATGGGCTACTGCAGCAGAAGACCACAAAATACACTCGGTTTATTAGATACAGGAGGAAGCTTGTAAAGCGGCCACTGTAAGTTTATGCCTTTAGTGTGTTGGGTAGTCAGGTCGAAAGGTAACAAACACAAGAGATTCTACAGATACTGGAAATCCAGAGCAACACACACAAAATGCTGGAAGGAACTCAACTGGTCAGACAGCATCTATAGAGGGGAATAAACAATCAACATTTTGGCTCAAGTCTCTTCAGGATTGGAAAAGAAGGGAGAAGAGACCAGAATAAGAAGGTGAGGGGAAGGAAAGGTACAAGCTAAAGTGTCGTAGGTGAAGCCAGGTGAGGGGAAGGTGAGTGGATGGGGGAAGGGTGTATGATGTAAGGAAGGTAACAGTAGGTGAGCTAAAGTAGTGCCAGAAAGCTTTACAGAGCTGGCAGTAGACTACACCATTGAGGATATAAGATCTAAAGTGGTACCAAAGTTTGGAATCCTTTGAATCCGCCTTAGGCAGTTGTCAAGGAGATAGGCGGAGTGGATGACTAGAGAGAGGTGTTAATGACAAGACAAAAGATGGCAAAGTGTTGGAAGATAGGCAAAGTGATTCATTATCCAAAAGGTTTAAGAGTTCATGACCCGAATATTTGGAATTCTCTCCCTTAATGGCTTCAACTTTTCAACTCTGTCCCCTTTGAAATTGCTTCTGCTAATCTTTATTTTGGACTAAGGTTTTGGTCACTTGGTCTAGAACCTCTAGCATGCATTTGGGGCCACATTTTTTCAGCCATTACCACTGTGTCTTCTTAGGATCCTTTGCATTTTGAAATATATTGTAATTGTTGGTGATCTCTGAAGCTGAGGACAGAACCCAATCGCATGCAGCCTCAATTTAATGCCTGACTTCTGCGTGAGAACCTTTGCTTTCAGCTCTTTGATACTGTTGAGATCTTTGTTACCTCATTCCCACCTTTAGAATCAATTTCTTTCTTTGTCAATACTCCACTTCTGACTTTGTTCATTTTTGCTGATTCACTAAGCACTGATTTCAAAATCCTCATCTTCATCTTCAAACATCCTGTGTCACCAATGTGTGACTTCTCTAACTCTACACCTCTCCAATTTTCTTCATTCCTTCCTATTTGTGTCTCTCACCACTCTGCATGAAAGTCTTTCTTCTCCATTACCCTGTACCTTCCAATTAAATGTCATCTCCTGCCTTGCCCAATTTTTCCCTTCCTCCTTCAAATTACTCCTTTAAATGAACCCATCTGTCCATGTCTTCACACTTCTCTCCCCGCTACCAAAGGCAAACATCTAATTACAAGACATTTGGAAGCAGTCCTGTGATTCATGATGTTAAGAATATCCTCTGAAGACTGGTGTGATGTGATACTTAATACTTAAGAGAAGATTCACTCAGGACCGATATATTTAGAGGTATATACAGAATGGAACTGTTGGGGGAATACAAGTAACTAAATTCAACTGTTGGAATTGACAAAGAGAAGTAGACTGCAATGACATTGCAAAGTCCTAGTAAAATGTTCTCTTCCATGCTTCATGGTCAGGAACTCTTATGGATGAACACAACTGAATAATGAGGGATAAATAAAACCTGACACTGGTTCCCTGTAAACTAAATGCAGACATTCAAAAATTCTCAGCATAAATACATCTGGGTTGTGCTGGGTTACATCTAAAATCTTCAATGTTTGTCCTTTGCTCAAGACTGCGTGATAACACTTCTGATAAGTCTCTATTGACAGTGCTTGCTGGCACTGCACTGAGCAGTGACAGGGGTGTGCAGAATTTAATTCTCACTTCAAGTTATTAATAACTCCTTATCTTTCAATCCCATTTAAAGAAAGCTCAGTACTAGTGACTTGGATTGGTTTGATTGAATTTGGACTCTTCATCACAGTAACATGGGAGCAGCATCCCATGAATATGCTGCAGTGGTTCCTTCAATCAGTGTTTTCATTTAGCTCCTAGTCTTTACCTCTCCACTATTTTTCAGCATTTGTCTTTATTTAATGCTTTTTGCCGGGCACTTAGTTGATCTGACATCTGCCCCACTCCAGCATAATGCTTGTATCTATTTTTAAACTTGCTTCATCAAAAGAGACTGCAAGCATTTCTGGTTCTCACTGCGGATTTCAGTTTTTTTTTAATTAAAGAGCCTTCGCTTTTTCTGAATGTATTCCTTATTGATGAAATGTTTCACATATTCAGGAAACAGTAAACAGACTTTGGGATTGAAGTGATATGACACCAACTCAAGCAGTCATCTATTTAGCATTGAAATTTTGCCATGGAAACGATCGATATCATTGACAAAGGATTCACAAATGTTTTATTGTGATTCTATCCATTCCATAAAAGCTTTGGAATTTTAAAAGTTTAATTTATTTAAAATAGGGCAATATATTTGAGACTTTAACTTGCCTGTCATTATTCTAAATAGAGATGCCATTGGAATGTCAGTGAAATGCATGTAGTTAATAGGTTGGCCATTATAACTAGACTGAGATGCCTGACACTGGTTGTGTTACAGATTACTGTAACACAAATTCCATTAAAGAAAGTAGCTGAACTTAAAATCTAATCCTTATTTAAACCATAAACAAAGACTGTCATATGTTAAAAGGCAGTTTTGTGTTTCTATGCTCTATATGGCATTTTTCAATATTTCATTAATAAATGACTAAGTGAGTTCTACTTACATACCCTGTACAAAGCAGGTGGTTCTACAGAGCTGCAGGACAGGTTTCAGAGCACTTGAGGGAAAAAGGGAGGGAAAAAGGGAGGGAAATTCTCACTTGTCCTCGCTGTCCTGTATCTTAGTCACCAGGACTCGTACCATCTTCATATCTTCAATTAAAATAAGCACCATTGGCAGCAGAAGAAAGGATGGCGGGAAATTGCAATGCCTATTTGTTCATGGGCTTTTATCATTCAGCTCTATAGATGGGGGCTTCACCTCACCACATCAGGTAACAATGGATTATCCCACACAGCAGAAACAACCTCCCAATTCCTTCAATTTTAAAATAAGCTGAAGATATCGTATTTACAAACTTAAACTTATTAAATGAGGAATACAGGAGAAACTCTGGAACTGGATAAAACAACAATAAATAACTGCATGTTGACAAATTGGACTGAGGATTATGAGAAATTTGGCTAGTGACCTTTTTCTTTCTCCCTATTGTTGCCTAATTGCTAAATAAATTATAAGATCATAAGATCAAAGAACATAGAATTGGAATTAGGCCATTCAATTGTGGCTGGTTTTTCCTATCAGCTTCATTTTCCTGCCTTCTCCCCATAATGGCTTACTAATCAAGAGCCTATTAACCTATGTTGTAATATACTCAATGACTTGCCTCCTACAACTGTCTGTGGCAATAAATTCCACTGCCAGGCTAAAGAAATTCCTCCTCATCTCTGTTCTAAAGGATGTCCTTCTATTCTGAGGCTGTGCCCTCTGGTCCTGGACTCTCCCACTATCAGCAACACCTTCATGTACACTCATATTGAGGCCTTTCAATATTCGATAGGTTTCCTTCTTCTGCTAAATACCAAAGCCATCAAACACTCTTCCTACATTATGTTCACCCTTTCATTCCCAGAATTATCCTTGTAAAACTCCTGCTGGACAATCTCCAATGCTAGCACATCCTTTCTTAGGTTTGGGACCCAAAACTGCTCACAATACTTCAAAATTAATCTAACCAACACCTTATAAAGACTTAGCATTACATTCTTGCATTTATCTTCTGGTCCTCTCAAAATGAATGCTAAATTTGAATTTGCCTTCCTTACTATGGACTCAATCTGCAAGTTAGCATTTAAGAATCCTGAAAAAGGACTCCCAAGTCACTTTTCACCTCATTTCTGAATTTGCTCCCATCCAGAAAAAAGTCTATGCCCTTGTTCCTTCTACCAAAGTACATGACCATGCACTTCCCTACAATGTATTCCATCTGCCACTTCTTTGCCCATTCCCTTAATTTGCCCAAGTCCTTCTGCAGGCTCCCTGCTTCCTCAACACTACTTGCCCCTCAACCTACAGTATCTTTGCATCACCCACAAACTTGGCCTCAAATCCATCAGTCCACATCATTAACATAAAATGTGAAAAGCAGTGACCACCACTGACCCCTAAGGATCACCACTAGTCATCAGGAGCCAACCAGAAAAAGTTTCCTTTATTCCCACTCTTTGCCTCCTGCCAGTCAGCCAGTCTTCCATCCATGCCAGTATATTTCCTGTAATATCATGGGACTCTTTATCTCATTAAGCAGCCTCATGTGGGGCTCCTTGTCAAAGGCCTCTGGAAAATCAAATACTCAACATCCACTGACTCTCATTTGTCTATCATGCCTGCTGTTTCCTTAAAGAATTCCAACATATTTGTCAGGCAAGATTTCTCTTTCAGGAAACCATGCTGACTTCAGCCTATTTTATCATGTCTATTGAAATGATTCTCCCATATTCCAGAATATTTTAAGTTGAATAGGCCTGAGTCTGACCTCCAGAAAGGTGGATGGCAGGTAAAAATGGTTATGTTATTTTCTTGGGCTTTGGAGCTTCTAAGTGTCACCTGTTGCTAAAGAATGATGGGACAGTGCCGTTTATTGTATCCCCTCCTCCTGTCTCAGCTTGTGTTCGTCCTTAAAGGTTAAAGGTCCTGGTCACTGATAGTAAACAGTAGAACCATCTCCTTTTTACAGTGATTTTCTAGATTTAAATGGCATTGTTTGGGATGATACCCTCAGCTTTCCACTGGCTTTAATGGGTTTTGAGTTGACAAATGTACACTTAAGCTTGGCATTCAATACACTGGGGAGTAAGCCAAAATACAATCAATGTTGCATCGCATCAGAAGATAATAATATGGGACAAGTAAGAGAATATTCTATTCTAAGGTTATAATTAATTTCCTTTGATTACATTTAGGTATCTACAAAAAAAATTGTCAGGGCTGTATTAATGAATTTGGGAATTGTGATACTATTCCCAACTATATACTATATACTATATACTGGTGCCAAGCTGTATCGGCACTTGCCCTTCCCTTGGACTAATATCAGTAACGTGGAGAGGGGTGCCCGTTGCATGGGCAACAGCCGGTTCTTCAAATCTTCCCACCCAGGCTTGCACCCTGGAGAGGATACAGTCCACCAGAAGCACTAACCCATGATCTCTTGCCTATTACTAGATACAGTTTGGAGAGACTCTCAGCCAGGATGGATCATAAGCAAAAGGTAATGATAACATTGAGATAGGATAGTTTTTCCCTTCTACCCCATAAACTAAATGTCACATAACCTTCTGCAGTTAGTGTTGTAGGTATATCAATATTTTTCATTACACTCTCGTCTGTTTTTGCACTGGTAACATTTTGAAAATTTTACATTTATTTCCACTTTTCTTTACAACATGAAAGGGGGTCACTCAGCCCATAGGGTTTATGCAGGCTCCTATTTCTCCATTAGTTTTTCCTCAAAACCTTATGATTGTTGTAAAATTATTTGCGCCCACATTTATGCCACAGTCCTTCCAATCACTCCACAATGACTTTATTAAATTCTCACAGTCTGCAATTAAATTAAATAGCACTTAGCTCAGAATGACCACAGCATGAAGTGGTGTGATAACTAGAGAACTACAGTCTGGGTGCTCACCCAAGGCAAATAGAACCTGATTACATGTACGGTTCAGGTCAGATTAACTTTGGCCAAAAATTGTGTGACGGGATTGGTCCACTTGAAGAAGAGCGTGGAGCCAAAGGAGATGGCAAAGACTGGATATTTTTGCATCTCTATTCACTTGAGAAATGGACAAATAGTCTACAGAACTGACTCAAAACAATAATGAGGTCATAGACCATATCCAGATTACAAAAGAGGAGATGCTTGCCCTTTAGAGACAAATTAGGATTAATAAATCCCCAGGACCTGACAAGGTATCCCCTTGGACTTCATGAGAGCTAGTGCAGAAATTGCAGGGGCCCTGGAATAGGTACTTCAAATGTCCTTAACCATGAGTAAGGTGTTGAAGGACTACAGGAGAGCTAATGTTACTCCTGATATGCTCCAAAAATAAGCCATGAAATTATAGACCAGTGAACCTGATGTCAGTAGTGGGTAAATTATTGGAAGTATTTCCAAGGGGCATGATATATAAATATTTGGATTGGCAGGGCCTGTTTAAGGATTGTCAACATGGCCTTGTATGTTATAGGTCATGTCTAAGTAATCTCATAGTGTTTTTTGAGGAGATTACTAGGAAAGTTGATGAAGGAAAGATAGTGGGCATTGTCTACATGGAGTTCAGCAAGCCCTATGACAAAGTCCCACGTGGGTGGTTGGTCAGGAAGGTTCAGTCAGGATGATGTGGTAAATTGGATAGAACATTGGCTCAGTGGGTGAAAATGGAGAGTGATAGTATATGGTTGCCCTCTGACGAAGCCTGTGACTAGTGAGGTGCTGCAGGGATCAGTGCTGTGTCCATTGTTTGTCATTTATATCAATGATTTAGATGATAATGTGGTAAACTGGATAAAAGGACCTGTGAATGACACCAATACTGTGGGTGCAGTGGACAGCGAGGAAGGCTATCAACATTTGCAGTGGGATCTGGATCAGCTGGGAAAGTGGCCTTAAAAAAAATGTCAGATGGAATTTAATGCAGGCAAGTGTGAGTTGTTCCATTTTGGGAAGACAAACCAGGATAGAACTTTGGACACAGATGGGGTGCAGTTGAACAGATTGATATAGGAATACAGATTCATTATTCCTTGAAGGTGGCATCACTAGTACATAAGGTGGTAAAGAGAGCTTATGGCATATTGGCCTTCATAAATCAAAGTATTGACTATAGGAGTTGGAAAGGTATGTTGAAGTTGTATAAGGCATCTGTGGGGTCAAATATGCAGCAATATGTTCAGTTCCGGTCACCGACCTGCAGGAAAGGTATAAATAAAATTTACAAGGATGTGGTTGGGACTTGAGGACCTGAGTTACAGAGAAAGGTTGAATAAGTTAGGACTTCTTCTCCCTAGAATATAGGAGAATGAGGGGAGACTTGACAAAGATTCAAGATTCAAAAACTTTATTGTCATTCTAACCATACATCAGCTCTGCATGGCAGAATGAGACAGCATTTAGAGGTATGCAAAATTATAAGGGGTATTGAAAGGATAAGTGTAAGCAGGCTTTTTCTACTGAGGTTGGATAAGATGAAGTTATAGGTTAGGGGTAAAAGGTGACCATGAGGAGGAACTTCTTCACTCAGATGGCGGTGTGAGTGTGGAATGCATTGCCAGTGGAAGTGTTGGGTGTGGGTTTGATTGCAACATTTAAGAGGAGTTTGATTAAATACATGGATGGGAGGTTTATGAAGGGCTAAAGTCTAGGTGAGGGTCAATAGGATGAGGCAGAATAACAGCTCAGCATAGACTAGATGGACCAAAGGGCCTATTTTGTGTTATAGTATTCTGTGACTCTATGAATAGGACTGAGTTAGATCAAGCAGACTGGCTGTTTCTAAGTAAGTACGGGTAATCTTTTGACTTACAGACAAATGTACCATTATATAAACAAACAAGCATTAGTGCCTGCCCTGTTATTTGGGTCAAGTGGGCAAATACCATGAGTTGTTTGCCCAGGCTAAGTGGGATTCTGGTTGGTTGAGTCAGGTTAGGTCACATATTAAAAGAAACTATGTCCGCGAGCTTGGGGTGGTTCGGTGCCATGTGTTTCTAATGCTTGGGCAAAGTCAAACTCCCATGGCCTGAAATTGACATTTTGAATTGGAATATTGATTACACTACCACTTCATACTTGAGTATCATTATCAGCATTTGATCATCAACTCAGATCTAGGTGTCTGTTGGTATAAACCTGTGTTGAAACTTGACCCTGAGCCAGTTCCCAAGCAGCAAGCTCATCCAAGAGGCAGTAAGCCCTTTAAAGCATTTAATGAGTTCAGTGCTAATGGGTTGATCAAGTCACTGAAGACCACTGTGTTGGCTACAGCTTACAGCCTAACATGAGAGAGACATTGGCCAGATGTTGTCCCAGCAAGGAAATCTAAATTGAACCAACTAATGGCACTCATTCTTTTGTCCCTCATCCTTTCCCTCAGCAGGAGTGGGGATTCAGGATTGTGAGTAGGTTTTCCCTCCCAACCATTCCCTTCCTCTTCCCCTCTCCCTCCCTTCATTCTTCTCTAATTTCCCCATCTTGGGCCCCTCTCTTATGTCCCTTCCTTCTTCACCCCCTTCCTATTCCCTCTTTGGGCCCCTTCCCCTTCCATTCATTACATCCCCTCCTCTTTCTCTTACCTCCCCCTTCCTCCTTTCTTACCGTCTTCAAGCTGGGTTATGTCACTGTGATGTCTGGATCACTTGAATTCACTCTATTTCTGAGGATCAGAAACACACAGCAGAGGGACCAGCTGAAATCATGTACAATATGTGCACCTTTTAGATACAGTGCTCTGTCCAGGGTGCTGAAAAATAATAACTTCCCCTGCAGTTTACAGTCAATGACATCAGGCCTCTCTCCCCAGACAGAGCAACTTTAATTCCATTTCATGAGTAAGGATGGGCCAATAAAACAGTTGTTTCACTATAATTGCAAACAAATGCCAGATTGTAAATATTTAATATAATTAAAATATTCAGAATGTCTTACTGTCTAACACATTAAGGCAATCATATGTGAGAAGCAATTTTGGGAAGCAGAAATATTACTGATCATGTTGAAGAGGTGTTTCTCCTCTTGGAGCCCACACTGCATTTATTGACCAAGGACTCAAGCTGCTCTTGAACTTTGGTAGTTGTCTTCCATCTACAGATTCTCCAAACCTGAGCTGTAACTGACTGGGAGGCTGCCACTGCCACTGGGTTACATTACTCATTGTGCTTGAGCATATCTCTATTGATTTATCAGCTCCCACTTCAGTTTTTTTTTAAATATACTCTCAGATCTTGGAGTGTGTCTTTTAAATAGGATATCTGTGTCTGAAACCGAAACTGTTAATACAGGATAAACTGAAGACTCATTGTTAGAAGCAGAAGCACGTGCTATGATGAGTTCATTTGTTATTCACTGGAGGGGCACAGGGCAGCACAAGGGCCTCCCACATTCTCAAATCGGGGGAGCTGTCATTCTCCCTGACCTAACTGTGATCAGCAAAGTCTGGAGAATATGGAAATATTGCAGCTCTCTTGAATACTACATTCCTGTTTGTTTTTGCATGTGATGTGACAAAATTTTAGGAGATTAGTTTGAATAATGTAAGGCCATTAACTCTTACATTGGCACAGTAACTCTGCCACGGTGTCTGTGTACCCTTGCAGGGTAGGTGGGTTCAGCAATCATACTCGTGAGACTGCACATTCCAGCCAATTACTGTTTTATTGTGGTGGTATTTAATTCCCTGCCTCTCAATCCAGTCTTGTAGAGACTTTACCAAATGCACAGCAAAGTCAATGCTCTCTGCTTACCTTCATCCTTGTTCTGACAAAGAAGACTACCATTTCAATTGATGCTGTAGAGGAGTGGTATTCATTTAGTAATAAGTTACAGCTTCCTAGCCACAGCACTGGCATTAGCTTTCAGTTTGAGAGCTTCAGTTAACGGTTCAGTTGGCCTGGTGTTTTTTTTCCTTTATCCTGCAGTTTTCTTATTGCAAGTCAGTGAACTGTTTGTCTGCTTTAGTGTCACACGCTCTGCACTTGGACCATAACTGCACACTTATGTCACATACACAGTTCTCAGCTTGCTCAGGGGTGCTTTTCAAAGCAGGGTCTCAATGATTCAACTGGAAACATAAGTAAATTTAATTGTTCATAAATGGGATGTCAAAGGATCATATTTTATTCAGGAAGATATTGGAAACCTAACCTAAGCAAATAGATTTTCTTGGTTCTTCATTCTACCCCTCAAAAATAACTCAGATTCAGGCTTGAACATTCCCTCCCAATAACCTTTCTTCCTTTCTCCTCTCCTTCCACTCTTCATTTACCTCCCCTCTCTTCTCTTCCCCTTTATTCCCCTCCCCTTCCATCCCCTTATCAGTACCCACCCTTTCCAATCCTATTCTGTTTTCCTTTTTAACATCCAACCTTCCCAACACCAATGAATTTGGGTATTTGGGTCTGTTCCTCTGGCTTTCCCTGGATATACTCTGAACATTATAATTCAATCTGAGTCTGGTTTCAGATAAGATTTAGTTAAATTGCCAATTAGGTTGGTGTTATATCTATTTTGCAAAATGTTTAACAGTGTCAGGACTCCTTGGACACTTCAGACCAAATTGAAGTGATGACTGTGCCAAATATAGGACTCAGCCAACTGCAGAATAAGGTATGCCAACAAAGTGTTTAAGCACTTTCACAAATTTATTACCTCGATCAAGAAGCACACAGGTGCAGCTTGTCAAGATTTTGCCTCCAAGTGCCAGAGACCCAAGTTTGAAGCTGACCTCGGATGCTCTCTGTGTAGAGATTGCCTGCTCTCCATGTCACCATATGGGTTTCCTCCAGATGTTTCGGTATCTTCCCACATTCTAAAAACATGCAGACCACTTGGGTTAATTGGTCATGGTAAATTGTCTCTTGTGTGGACAGCAGAATTTGATGAGGTTGTGGAGAAAATGAAATTGATATTAACATAGGATGAGTATAAACTGATGGTTGATAGTTGGCATGTACTTGATGGGCCAACTGGCTTGTTTCCGTACTCTACCTCTATAGGATTAGAACTCACTACACAATGGTCATATTTATAAACAATGCCAAGCTAGCACAGTCAATGCCACTGGAAGTACTGTAGTTGCCCAAAAAAGCAGGCAGTCGAGGTAGTTGATGAAAATGAACAGAAAAATGCTTGTGGATCAAAGGGACAGCACAGACACAGGTGAAGTAAGCATGCACGTACTAAAATAATAATGTTGAAATAGATAAAAAGGAAGCTGGAAGTACTCCAAGGAGCATGATATCTTCAGCAATAGACTCATTATATGGATAGTTCATAAAGAGAGGTCCAAGAGAGTCATACCATCCACACTAACCATCAACCGCCCATTTATACTAATCCTATAATAGTGTCACTTTATTCTCACTATGCTTCCCACGACTACATCCGCCCCTCCACCCAAGTTCTTCCACTTCCCTGTATACTAGGGACAATTTTTATAGTGGTCAATTTATCTTACAAGCCATGCCTTTGGGATGCAGGAGAAGACCAAATGCTGGAGTCACTGGGAGAATATGCAAAGTTCATACAAACCAGAGGTCAGCAATGAATCGTATTCTCTGGATGTACAAGGCAGCAGTTCAACTAACTCCACCGTGGTGCTGCCAGAAGCTGCCTGATGCTTTGTTAAAGGCAAGCACTGATGAGCAGGACACTTGAGTGATGTGGACAGAGTAGGTCTGAAACGAGAGCTCAGAGTCATCAGGAGAATGCCTTGATGTTAGAAAGGTGATCCTTTGGACGTGCACAAGATTTTAAGGGAGTGGAAGAGACAAGTCAGGACTGTGAAGACAGTCACTATGACTCCACATGTCTACTGAAGGTGGCCTGTCCTGGGTACAGAGAATTGTGTATGTGGGTGGGAGAGAGGGATGGGCTTTGTTTCATTGCTGTTGAGTTGTTGCTCAGTATGTCCTGTGTTCTGACAAGCATATGGGCATGTTATGTTGGTGCCGAATATGTGGCAATACTTGTGGACTGCCTGCAGCACATTTTTAGGTGTATCGGTTATTAATGCAAATGACACATCTCACCGTATCTTTCCATGTACATGTGATAAATTAATCTGAATCTGATTTCAGAATTCTCACTCAAAACAGAAGATGAACACACAGGACGAAGATCATTTTAGATTAGGGTCATGAGTAAGAAAGTGCATTCCCTTCTCAGCTGCTCCCCCAACCATGGCTACCACCTTCAGCTGGTTTTAGATCTGACACCAGGAGTGTCTGGTATTTGGAATGTACTTCCTGGTGGAGTAGTGAACTCTAGAATCATTTAGAGTTGGATGGGGCAAGTGGGATGGGGGAGTGCGTGGAGGGGGAGAGAACATGTGCAAATCTTCCTGAATGCTTGAACTAAATAAAGCAAATGGTTTCTCTGGGTGACCAGCAAAGATTAGCAGAGAGCTTCAACATGTAGGTTTTAAAATTTTTATTTATTTAGAGATGTAGCTCAGTAACAGGCCAGTTAATGTGACCAATTAACTGACTAACCCATACATCTTTGGGATATGGGAGAAAGGTAACCTGTGCAGTCACAGGGAGAACGTGCAAACTCCTTATAGGACAGTGGTGGGAATTGAACCCAGATTGCTGGCACTGTAGAGCATTGCACTATCCACCATGTTACTGTGCCGCCCCATATTTTCATGGACTTCTGTACCTTTGGAAACATTATCTCCCAAAAATATGACTACTTCAAGGCACAGAGAGAGCAGTTCAGACAGTAGACCTAACTGTGCCACTGTAAAATGGCAAGCTTCGTCATTTATCGTTTGACGTCTGCATTCTACTGAAATTGCAGTCACACTTGTCTAACACTTGTCAAATGTGATCAACATTACTTGGAGTAACTGCTTAGCGTGTCCTTGAGATGCTGGTTTTCACTGCTCAGCAGCTTTGAGTAATTTTATGTAGGAACACTAATCCACTCCAGAGTGTGCTCAGGGTCTTATTTTCAAGTATAACAAAGCTGGCATCTATCCCTTCTATTCAACTATCTGTATCAGGTTTCAGGCTTGAGACAGTGTGAAGGGAGACCACCCTCTTTATTTAGTGACTATGTTAAAATTTTCCAGAAACCTGTTTTGTGTGACTGTTGAACTTGGCAAAGAAAAAACAAGCTGATGAGAGGCAGTGTAATTATCACAATAATTTACGGCTTTCAAAAGGAAAGGTATGAAAATATGATTACATATTCCATTTACTTTAAATGGGGTGATGCCTTTTGCTGTGAAGTCATTTTTAAATAAAAGCTATCTTGAATAGTGCATGACTCAATACCGCCAACTTCTTGAGTTATATTTAACTCACTAAATTCTGTGAGTTGCTAACATTTTGGGATAGTCAGCTTTAAGTTTTTTTTAAGAATCAAAATCAGAATCAGGGTTAATATTACTGACATACAGTTTGTCATAAAATTTGTTTGTAGCAGCAGTATAGTGTGATATGTAAAAAAACTATAAATTACAATAATATATATATTGAATTAAATAAGTAGTGCAAAACAGAGCAAAAAGTGAGGTAGTGTTCGTGGGTTGGTTGTCTGATGGTGGAGGGGATACAGCTGTTTGTAACTAGCAAATGATAATGCAAATCCTTCAGATTCAAACAATTACTAGGCTTGGAATAGTGACCAATAAATGTCAGGAATGCTTTAGCAAAGCAAGAGGTCTGTTTGGACTTTCCTAGCATGAGTTAAATCATTTAAAGTATAAGGGCATACAGGTCAGATATAAAAGGGTTAACCAACCATATGGAAAGAGTCACTAATCATTGTGGTTATTTGCAATCTGATATTTTTTTAAAAGACTCGCGCATTTATGTTAAAAATCCACATTGTTTGGAATTACTATAGTGGTAGAGCTCAGTCAGAATACCATGAAATCAAACTCCATTCCAGAGCCACGAGCGAACACATAGACCAATGCTCTGGAGCTGTGCTGAGTCAGGCTGGAGTAGCCTAAGTGTCCAGTTGCACTAACTTTGCCCTGGTTTTCTCTGATAAACATGACTTGGCATGGTGACAGGAACTACTTATTATAGGCACATTATTGACCAAGACTATTTCTGCGTTTTACAAAATAAATTGAAGTTGATACCTTAGAGCCTCTAAGATGCCTTTGTGGTCCCTGATTGTCATTGACAGCCTCAACAATCTATCTCCACAATAGATTCATGTTTAAGCTGCAAATTTAAACAGTCCTTGGCAGCAGAGAGGTGTAAGCCTATTGTATGGAGGAGTGGGACCATACGAGCGGAAAAGCATTCTGCTTCAAAGGAAATTGATTTTCTGATTTTGTGAGATCTTTAGTTGTTGAATTTTGCCTTTGGGGTGGGGGTGTGAAAGACTAGTTCCTTCAGTGGTGAAACAGGAGAGCTATTTCAGTTCTGGTCACCTCTTTATAGCAAGGATGTGAAAGCTTTAGAGAGGGTACAGAGGAGATCTGCCTGGAATAGAGAGTATGTCTTATGATGATAGGTTGAGTGAGTTAAGGCTTTTCACTTTGGAGCAAAGAAAGATGACAAGTGATTAGGTAGCTGTGTACAAGATGATAAGAGGAATAGATTGAGGGGATAGGCAGAGTTTTTTTCCCAGAGCAGAAATGGTTAATATGAGAAGGTATAAGTTGATTTGGGGGGGGGGAGGGTGATTGTCTGAGATAAGTTTTTTACGGAGAGTAGTGGGTGTGTTGAATCCTCCGCTAGGGCTGGTGGTGGAGGTAAATATATTAGGGCTGTTTACAAAAACACTTCCTTTTGTAGGGGCTATAGATAGGCTACATGCAAGCAGGCTTGTCCTTCAGCGGGTGGATGAGACTAGAACTGAAGGTCATGGGTCAAGGGTGAAAGGCCAGCTCTTTAAGGAAAACGAGGGTGACCTTCACTCAGAGGGTGGTGAGATTATGGAACGAGCTGTCAGTGGAAGTGATGGCTGTGGGTTTGATTGCAACATTTAAGAGAAATTTGGATTGGTACATGAATGGGTGTGGTATGGACGGCTACGGACTGAGAGCAGGTCGATGGGACTGGGCAGAATAATATTGCAGCATGGACTAGATAGACCAGTTTCTGTGCTGTAGTGTTCTATGCCTCCATGACTCTAATCTGTGTTTAAAATTTGGAACTTGCCTGGGGTTGGTAGACCTAAGGGGAAAATAGGTTAATACATGAGAGAGGTAAGGGAGAAAGAGATGTGCTGATTTGATTAAGTAAAATGATAGGGAGCTTTTCTGGAGTTATAGGTCTAAGGTATAGGTCTATTTTTAATGCTGAAGTTCTATATAAAACAATTGTTCTGAATGGGAGGTGATTGTAAAAGTCTGTCATTTATGCATTATGGTAAAATGACTGGCAGCCAACAGAATGAGGTGGACATTTGCTGCATTTAATGGCCAGAACACAGACTAGCAGACATCCAGACTTGCTGGTTACTTGCAAGCAAGAGAAATGTTCCCATCATGGCAGCTGTCATTTCCAATTGAAATAGCAGTTATTTCAGGCACTGTTCCAAAACGATGAAGGAAACCGAATTCCGAGCACTGTTGGGAATGCCCTAAGTAGACTGTCTATTAATTATGCAGCCTGGTGGATTAGGGAAGAATGGCCGACAATCTGTTTTTAGATATCACCTAGAAAAACTTCTTTCAAAATGTTGCTTGCACTTTGTAGCAGTTATTCCCAAGAATCAAAATTAGATCTGTTAAAGCAAGAAAGCCCTGGCAAAAGAAGGCAAGAATAGAGAGGGTTGGACTGCATTGAATACTCGCAGCATTCAGGATCTGGGATTACTTAATTACTTTGATAATTTCAGCATGTTAATTGGCTGCAGTGCTTCCATGTGCAACCAGAGGAACATCATCCCATTGACATTTTGGGGCCTCATTACAGTCAGATTCACTCTCCACCCACCCCACCTTTGTTGCTGCTGCAGAATACCATTGGAGCAATTTGGTCCAATTTCCACTCTACCAAATATGGGCATCAGTTTGTTTCCTGGCACTATTCAGAAATATTCCAAGTTTGTCCCTTGATGTGGTTACAGTTCCAGAAGTCTCCTTTTTTATCCATTTCTCCTCCCTATATCTCTCTCCTGTGCTGAATTCCTTGCTCTGTCACCTCAGGATCTTCAAACGGGATCTCTTTGTTCTTTTGGGAAGGGTGAGCAATGGCATGGCGATGCAACAGGGAATGACTTGCTGCTCCAGGGGCCCGGATTCCGTTACAACTGTGTGTCCGCCCGTTCCCACTTACATCCAAAGATGTGCATGTTGGTAGGTTAAGCGACCTCCTGAATGAAGGTGGGCGGTAGGAGAGTCAGGTTCATTTGACAAACGTGGGAGAGGTAGATTGCAGGACATTAGTGAAGGAATGGAAATTGCTGGGAGTGCTCTCAGAGTTAGTATACTCTCAGAAGGCTGTCTATGATCTTCTATGTCATACAAAATATGAATAAAATATGAAATCTCTTCTGAATATTTCCTTCATGATTTGGAACATTAGATCAATCACAAATATTAGATTTGATTGTTTGCCTTTTTGGCAGAATGGCTCTTCTCTATCATTCCTCAAAAAAAAATTACAGTGTGTCAGATTAAGGATCTTGATGAATTTATTGTGTTACAGTCCTTAATTTTCTGCTTCATACTTCACAGCTGAGTGAATATACCATATTGATCATAGTGGCTAATTACTTTTTATTATTGTGTTTCAATCTCACAAAGTGATGAGTTTTTCAAATAAAAGTGCAGCTCTGGACTGAATGACAGTACAAAAGAACGTCTGCGGTGTGGGGTGACGAGGAGTTGTGTCATGAGCCAAAACCAGACTGAAGTAAAACGGGACAACTGAAGAACTAGCTGTTAGTATTGAGGTATTGCAAAAAAGCAGGATATCGAATACATGCAATAATTGTTTTGATTGTTAATGGTATGGGATTCAGTCACAGCTAATTGTTATGGCCCTTCATTTTATCAGGATTTAATCAGAATAGTGCCAGGATGAATTTTTTCATGGAATATGGGTGACTGTCAAGCCGCCTTTTTGCCCTTCTAAATATAGAGAAAAAAAAAGTCCCTAACTACCATCCCAAAATTTAAGGTACTTTGGGCAAGTCTTGCTGGTTTGCTTGCACAGTGTATTGACACACCCAGGTACTGTACATAATGGATAGGCATGAGGATCACTTCATCACCTACTGTAGGTGATGCTCTCTTAAAAGACAACTGTTTAAATGGTAATTTTCTCTGCTAAAGTAAGCATTTAGTAGTATGGTGGCCCTGTTAGTCACCACATTTTCTTGGGACTGGAAGAATTTGCCACCAAGATCCAGGTTGCAGAGATCCAAAATCAAACCCATGCGCCAATGCGTTCCCATAAAACTGAAATACAGGTTTTGAGTACATTAAATTCAGATCAGGCACAATGTGCAAGGCTGCCAGAGAGGACAGGTGCCTACTCTTTAAAAATGTTCATATTAAAATTGTGGAGCTGTGTTGTCATTATTCTTTGCTTTTATAGTGTAATCTTGCCATTTCCCGGACTATAGGAGTACTTAGCATCATTTCACATTACCTTACATGTAATGATTCATACATTGCAACACATCAAAAAAAGTTTGTGCTCTAATGCACTTTGGGACATTCCAAAAGCGACAGGGAAGGTACTATGTAAATGGAAGTTTGATTTTAGTGTAAGATGAAGCCTTGAAATGTATTATGCAAATAAAGTAAGTGCTTTGCTCTGCCATTATACACATATTGCCATGAAATACTGGGATGTATATGGAGGGGATTGCATTAGAGAGGTTTCAGAGCTTCATCTGGTTTGAAGCTGTTGTGATTGGTTTAAGTACATGGGGTGATTGATAAGTTCGTGTCCTAAGGTAGAAGGAGTCAATTTTAGAAGACCTAGCACATTTATTTTTCAACATAATCGCCTCCTACATTTACACACTTAGTCCAGCGGTCGTGGAGCATACAGATCTTGGACCTCCAGGTGGTGCACAGCAGGGGTGATTGATAAGTTTGTGGCCTAAGTTAGAAGAAGGTGAGTTATACAGCTCTCGTTACATGCACACGCAGTTCAACTCTTTGAGCGATTATGCGGAAAGTTTGAAGTTAATAACTCATTCCCTTCTACCCTAGGAGACGAACTTATCAAACACCCCTCATAGATGTTGTCATGATGACTCCCTCAGGTTTCAATAAATAAAATCCATTTGGGATGCACTGCATTGGGATCATGCAAAACAAACACATGGTCAGTGTTCTGTTTCTCTGCCAAACTGTATAGCACAACAGCAAGGATCAAAGATCAACTTCATTCAACACATAGATTTACATATATTAGCAATTTGCTGGACACAACGCCAAAAAACAATATTCAGTATTAATGAATTAATTTTAAAACTAATGTTAGAGGTTAAAGGATAGATATGGAATAAAACGTGCATAAATATAGTGCATTAACAACAGTATGTATTACAATGTAAATAGCATTATAAAAAGTGGTTTTAAGTGTTTACAGTGCAGTGTCGGGGTAATAGATAGAAGGGACTTGCAGGTGGGTGTGGGGGGGAAGTCAACAAGAAATGTTAAGCAGATTAACTGCCTTGGAGAATAAATTTTAAATCCAGTGTGAAGTTTTAGTTTCAGCGCTTTCCAAAGGGAGCTATTGTAAAAAGGCAGTTTGCAGGGTGAGTAGTGTCTGCAGTGATTTTTCCTGCCCACTTCTTTGACCTGGACACAGAGAAATCCTCCAGCGATGGTCGACAGCAGCCAATGAGCTTTTCCGCTGAGCTGACAAAATGGCCCATGAAGCTCTGTTCAGGTGCTGGCATTTCCAGCAATGCCCACCATCCAAAAACATAAACAAAAATAACAAGCGAGCGCCCTTGGTCATTGCTAGTGAGTCATTCAGCATGTAAATAGGTCCTTCAACCCCCCCCCCACCCCCACCCCACTTCCACAAGGATCATCCAACACCCTTTTACACAAATCCATCTTTTTAATTTCCCCACACCCTCATCAACTCTCTCCAGATTCTTCCATGACAGACAGTTCACAGCAGCCAGCCCATCAACCTGCACGGCTTTGGGATGGGGAAAAAAATACAGAGCACCTGGTTGCCTGGGAAACCCATGGGGCAACAGGCAGAACGGGCAACCTTCGCAGAGCACACCCAAGATCAGGACTGAACCCGTGTTGCAGAAACTGTGATGTTATACTTTTGTGGAATCACAGTTGACCTAAAATGCAGCCCAATGCTTCTTGGCTGGCCGTGCTCCTTCCTATCATGCCTTGTTATCTGAGTTCCACTCCATTTTCTTGGCATAGGTCCTATTTGGATGAACCACTTCAGGGTAGAGGAATTGTTTTATAGAATGTTAACTCACTCAGTATGTGGGAACAAAATGACTCACACTGGACGTGGCCATGCTCCCCCACGATCAGGGATCCAATTCAACTGCTGGAACTGATAGCTTTCAAGACATGGGACAAACTCTCATGCTCTTCATAGTGGAAAAATACAAGACTGCAGATGCTGGAAATCTGGAGAAATACATTAAATTCTGGAGGAACTCAGCAAGTCAGGCCGCATCTGTGGAAGGAAATGGTTGGTTGACATTTGAAATCCAGACTGTTCATCTGGACCCTTTAAACCAGATGAAGGGCCTTGACCTGAAATGTTGACTGTCAATTTTCCTCCAGAGATGCTCCAGTATTTGGTGGTGCTCTTCATAGTGTTTTTCATCCTTCAGCTGTCATTCAAATGAGGAGGCTCAAGGTAGTCCCAATGAATCTCAAGGTAGTATATTCTGATATATACATACTTTGATAATAAATTTACTTTAAACTTTGAACTTTGAAGACATGACCTTTAACAACCCTTCATCTGAAAGAAGGAACATCCATCAATGTATTGGAGAAGGGCTTAAAAAACTTGATGCCTTGTGTGACAATGCTAGCATGGAGCAATGCCAATGGGTAGCTGGTATAAGCACGTCTGAAGGGCTCTTTAATTATTTCCCTTGAAAATATTTTTCTGAACTACGGAACTAATAGTCTGGTGTTGCAGGGCATTGCCAGTTCTGCAACCAGCATTTGCCCTTGTATGGGTCAGGATGTTTAGCACTCCCACATGAATATGCAAATCCCAAATCCTCAAGCCAGGTCTGCCAGTGATTTTCCCAGGGCACTTCAATAGGCTCCTCATCGTCCAGCCCGGGGGCATGAACACTGCAGTCCTCCACAGCCAGTTCATTAAATAAAAACAAAGAGAGACTGGGAGGTTAATTGTTATATAATTTATTCTTTTTCAGTTAATTAAATTTGCTTTCATTGTTTAAAAATACTTTCTTAAATTGTTAATACATTTTTATTATTTCATTGATCTTGATTGCTCTGTAGACAGTGAGATTTAAAGGTATTCAGAATACTTAACAACTGGCAAACCCAGGGATAGCAGCACCAAGTGTTTCAAAGACAAAGTAAGTTTATTCTCAATGTACATAGACGTCCCCCATAGACAACCCTGAGATTCATTTTCTTGCTGGCATTTACAAGAAAATAAGAAATACAATAGAATATGTGAAAACCTGTATACTGTATAAACAAAGATGGACAAACAAACAAAGTGCAAAAGAAGACACCTTATGCAAACAATAAAAAATGACTAATACTTAGAACATGAGTTGTAGAGTCCTTGAAAGTGAGCCTGTAGGTTCTGAGTTGACGCGGGTGGAATTTTCCATGTGGCATGAGGAACCTCATGCCGTTCTGTCGCTGTGTCATTTTGTCATCCACTCTGTAGGCTGTTTGCTCTTCCCCTTCAATGGCTGCAAAATACTACATTTCTGTCACACAGATCAGGACATCTTTGAACAGCAAGCAGGTTCGGACAAGCTTGGCTTGTAGGTGGTACATAAACTCAGTCACCGCTTTATTAGCTGCATCTGTACACCAGCTCGTCGATGAAAATATCTGATCAGCCAATCACGTGGCAGCAGCTCAATGCATAAGAGCATGCAGACCTGGTCAAGAGGTCCAGACCAAATATCAGAATGGGGAAGAAATGCGCTCTAAATTACTTTGACCGTGGAATGCTTGTTGATGATAGATGGGGTGGTTTGAGTATTTCAGAAACTGCTGATTGCACAACAGTCTGAAGAGTTTACGGAGAGAGGTGCAAAAAAGTCAGTAACATCCAGCGAGCGGCAGTTCTGTGGGCAAAAACACCTTGTCAGTGAGAGAGGTCAGAGGAGAACGGCCAGACTGGTTCAAGCTGACAGGAAAGTGGCAGTAACTCAAAGACCCACATATTACAACAGTGCTGTGCAGAAAAGCATCTCTGAACACACAAGCTTTTGAAGTGGATGGGCTACAGCAGTGGAAGACCATGAACGTACACTCAGTGGCCACTGAGGGTGTATCAGCGGGTTCCCATGGCCAGCATAAATCCGTGTCTTGTTTAATTGGGCTCTTCTCCTCCTTGAAACACACAATTTTTCTTTTATTCCAAAGTAACATGTTGACTTTCTTTGCCTGGGTGAAAATTAGCAGGAAAGATAAAGAACAATGAACAAACCTGCCAAATAAATTACAGTTGCAGCCAGCAATGCTCCTTAATCAGCAAAATGTCACTTCTTCTCTTCTGTACTAAGCACTGTGCACTGAATGTTACAAGTTAATGAGCCCTGCTTGGATCTCAATGGAAGATACATGGATGCAAACATTCTGCCACATCTGTTTCTTCACCTGCCAGTTTCCTAGTGTTTACTGCCCTCTTTGCCCTGTCACAAGCCATAGGTTATCTTAGAAGAAATTCTCTGGAATTCTTACCTTCTTCACATTGTCAATATTTTACGTATTTGTACATTTACAAAGAAGGCCCGACAGCAGCTATATTTCATTAGGAGTTGAGCAGACTTGATACGTCACCAAAGACTTGTGCAAGTTTCTACAGGCGTACCATGGAGAGCACTCTAACTGGCTGCATCACCACCTGGTATGGAGGGGCCACTACGGAGGATTGGAAAAAGCTGCAGAAAGTTGTAAACTCATGGGCACTGGCTTTCTCAGCATCAAGGGTATCTTCAAGAGGCAACATCCATCAACGAGGATGCTCACCACCCAGGACATGCCCTCTTCTCATTGCTACCATCAAGGAGGAGGTACAGGAGCCTGAAGACACACACTCAATGCTTTAGTAACAGCTTCTTCCCTCCACCATCAGATTTCTGAAAAGATAACGACCCATGTGCACTACCTCACTATTATTCCCTTTTTCTTTTGTACTACTTATAATTAATTTTTATACTGTATATACTTATAATTCATGCTTTTCTTTATTATGTATCGCAATGTAATGCTGCTGCAAAAGAGCAAAATTTCACAACATATACCAGTGACATTAGACCAGGTTCTGATTACCCTTGGTGGGGAGGTGACTGTAAGGTGGGGGCACTCAGCCCTGAGCTGCCCCTAGTAACTGTGGTGTCACGGTTCTGGAGTCGCCAGCCTCATTCAAACACACATACCGTTACAGCATGACCTTGCTCAATCGCCATGCCCAGGCATGGTAAAGGTAAGGTTACTGCCAGCAGAGCCAAGCCCTGGCTGACTACGCCCTTGCCACCTTGGATTGATCAATGGTTACAAAGCTGCTGTAAGAGTGTCTGCCTGTGCATCCTTAAACGCTCTGGATGTGTACACCTGCTTAATTATTATAATGAGCTCATCACGTTGCTAATTGGAGCATGAATCTCATCATTGGGTTGACCTCACTCTGCCTCAGAACAGGCATGGCGCACTGCGGTGCTAAAAGTACCCGGCCACAAGCTGCATGTTCTCACTGGGGCTTGACATGGAGATTACTCATAACTCATCATCCACTTTTCGTACCCTGAGCAGCTAGTAGTGACAGGGACCCGCCAGGTGCTCCGAAGATGTACAGGTTGGGAGGTCGAATAGGTAAACCGGCCCTTGTGTGCAAGTGAGTGATAGTGTTGATTTTTTGTGCGGGGTGTGGTTGATGATCTTGTGTGAGAATAAATCTGGGATGATGATAGGATAATGGTGGTTGATGAAAATGTAGGAGGATAAATCCGGGATGATGACAGGAGATATGATGGTTGATGAATGTGGGGGAATAAATCTGGGAAGCTGATGGGATATATGGTGGTTGATGAAAATGTGAGGGAATAAATCTGGGATGATGATAGGATAATGGTGGTTGATGAAAATGTAGGAGGATAAATCTGGGATGATGATAGGAGATATGATGGTTGATGAATGAGGGGAATAAATCTGGGATGATGATAGAATATATGGTGGTTGATGAAAATGTGAGGGAATAAATTTTGGGATGATGATAGGATAATGGTGGTTGATGAAAATGTAGGAGGATAAATCTGGGATGATGATAGGAGATATGATGGTTGATGAATGAGGGGGAATAAATCTGGGATGATAGAATATATGGTGGTTAATGATAGAATATACAGTGGTTGATGAAAATGTGAGAGAATAAATCTTGGGATGATGATAGGATAATGGTGGTTGATGAAAATGTAGGAGGATAAATCTGGGATGATGATAGGAGATATGATGGTTGATGAATGTGGGAGGATAAATATGGAATGATGATGGGAGATATGCTGGTTGATGAACATGGGAGGATAAATCTGGGATAATGATGGGAGATATGCTGGTTGATGAATGTGGGAGGATAAATCTGGGATGATGATGGGATATATGCTGGTTGATGAACATGGGAGGATAAATCTGGGGTGATGATGGGATATATGCTGATTGATGGTTGCCACAGATGTAGAGAGCTGAAGAGCCATTTTCCTCTCATAGGAGTCAGAAAAATGTACTGTCCTTTGTTCCATGGCCCACTGCCCTCTCCTATCAGATACCTCCTTCTTCAGCTCTTTACCTCTTTCACCTATCACCTTCCAGCTTCTCACTTCGTCACACTGTCCCCCACCCACCTTCCCCTTCACCTGGTCTCATCTATCACCTACCAGCTTGTACTCCTTATCCAGGCTTCTGCCCCCTTCCTTTCCAGTCCTGATGAAGAGACTCAGCCTGAAATGTTATTCCCCTCCACAGATGCTGCCTGACCTCTGGCATTATGTGTGAACTGCTTCTTGTAGTAGTGATTTCCAGCCTTTAGGTTGCACTGACAATAAGGTCCAGTTATTTTTCTTTTTCCTAGGACATTTCCCATCAAGACTTGCCAGGGAACTAGATTATTTTTAGCATTTGTCACCCCACAAGGGTCAGTGGTCAGCATTAGCATGGACCTGCCCGGGGGCCTGGATTCCAGTCAACATTTTCTGTCCAGATTCGATCACCTGGGTTCCAGAAAAACCTGGGGCCTGAGCAGTACGAGCAAGTCCTGCTTATTGCACAAAGACATACGCAGTGGGAGTGTCTGTCCCCTCTTCGGTAAGCAGCAGAGGAAGAACTTAATGAAGCTGGTTTCCTTTTCGGCAAACAAGAAGGCAGCAGGTGCAGTGGGGACAGTGCAGGTTCAGGGTCGCTGGAGACTGAAGTCACTGAATGGGCTGCTGGGCACAGGAGAAGCCTGACAAAGCTGCAGCCAGTTGGACAGTGTTTGGTGACCCTTCACCTAGTCACACCCATCAGCAAACATGTTTTCAACTGCACAGTTATGCTACCTTCACACAGGGGTGCAAGTTCAGTATCCTTAAGATTTTAATTTTTGAAAGTTTAATATTTTCTGTACACAGAAAATAGACATAAATATTGTTGACGCATTATCCAATGCAAACAATTTCTACCAGAGGCTCCCGGCACCCACACAGTGTTTATCCCCCACCATTCTTCTCCTTTTGTGTGAATGCATGTCCTGTATGCATGACTCACTATCTTAGCCGTGAGAAGTTTTGGCGGGAAGCTGTGTTGGTTTGCCTAGCCTTGCTGTTTGATGGTTGCTAATGACAACCTTATCTTGTCAATGATAATTCAGGTTCGGCACGGTGGAGCAAAGCAGACATGTGTACCAGTTTCTAGGTTTTGTAATGTCATTCTTCAGCTGAGGGGTTGGTGTGCTGGAGAGAGTTTTCTGTTGACCAAGTTTATAGATCCTGTAGCCTTCGCATACAGAACCCTCCCCACCACCTTCTGCTGCCCATGTTCATGAGGAGATGTTCAGAGATTCCTCCAGTTAACTATGGTAATATACACTTACTAGTCTCTTTCTCAGGTGCTTCCTGTACCTAATTAAGTAGCCTCTGAGCCTATGTTTGTAGTTTTCTGATGCTGTAGCCCATCCACTTCAAAGTTTGATGTGTTGTGCATTCCGAGATGCTTTCTGCACACTACTTGGTTATTTGGGTTACTGTTGCATTTCTGTCAGCTTGAACAAATTTGCCCTTCTCTTCTGACCTCTTTAATTAGCAAGATGTTTTCACCCACAGAACTGCCACTCACCAGATGTTTTTTACATCATTCTTTGTAAACTCTGGGGATGTTGCATGAAAATCCCAGGAGATCACCATTTTCTGAGATATTCAAACCATCCCATCTGGCACCAAGAATCATTCCATGGTGAAAGTCACTTAGATCACATCTCTTCCTCATTCTGATGTTTGGTCTGAACAGCGACTGAACCCCTTGACTATGTTTGCATACTTTTATACATTAAGCTGATGCTGATTAGATATTTGCATTAAGAGCAGATGTACAAGTGTATCTAAAAAAGTAGCCATTGAGTGTATAATGGTGAAACACAGGAAAGGATCAGATATTTTCATTTTGAAAGAGGTGCCTGAGTGAGGTATAATCTGATTCTTCCTTGTGCTTTGCTGAGGTGTGCTAATCCTGTCCTTTTGAGGTGGGGGTAGCATTATAAATAAGATTTATCTCTGCAGCGTCTCCAAGCGGGGAGGCATATGTCCAGGATTACACCACAAGAGTGAGCTCTGTGTTAAGACCCCCACATGCTGTGAAGCAGATGGGATTTTAACAAGTTCTTCCAGTGAGCCCGGAAGATGAATCTTGAATGCAGCTAATGCAGGATTGATTGTAACCTCAGCTGCTGCGCATCCAACGCATTCTCAATCGCATTGCTTGACACCTGCAGATGAAGGCTGGAGACTGCTGCCACATTCAGAAAGGTTTGAAGTCAAAGAAAATTCTGCCTGCAGTGCCAGGGAACCAGAGTACAGTGACCTCTTCATCAGGTTGCAAGTAATTGTTTCATTTTTGTAATAGCTGGTTAATTGGCCAGAACAGGATACACAGAATGTCTGTGGGATTTTGTGGTTTAAGAAGGCCTGTGGCACAGAGGTTCAGATTCTAACACATCCTATCATTGTGGGAATGCATCCGGTCTCAGTTCAGCAGCTGTGCTGAGCTCACAGAAGGTTTGAAGGTTCCCCAGGAGGGAGGGGTTTCATGACTGTGTTGGCATAAAACATCCTCCCAAGCAGCGGAGGAGCGGTGTTGCCGAGCTGTGAGGCATGGTGCTCCTCCTCGCTGGTCGGGTACACCTCACTGCAGCCCAGTTATTTCCAAAATGAGTGTAAATGAGCTACTGAGTGGATTGGATTTTAACGCCCCGAAACTGAATAATCTCTGGCAATTAGCTTACATCCCTACAGGGTAAAGCAGAGGCTGCAGGCATCAAGTATGACAGGCCAGCTGGTTTCCTCTGCCTGCCTTTATTCATTTGCAAAGACAGGAGAATAACACCCAAGAAAGGCTCAAACTCCAAGGTGGGTCCAAGTGTAATAATATGTTTCCAGCATAAAGGGTGCATTTTGCTTTTGTTCTGGAGGCTGTGCTCTGAATACAAGCCTGGGCCAGATTGGAGAGCTACACAAATGTGGGATAAATCTGGATCAACGAATTCAAAATAGAAACATGGACAAGAAAATAAGGTGCTCTGTCACCAGTGCAGTAAACACTGCCAGCCTTCCCAATGCCCCACAGCTGCCTCATTACCACCCATTTGCAAAGCTGCAGAAAGAAGTGGGCCGGGCTTCCACTTGTCCTCCACTGTAAGTTGTTGTGATATGAAATGTACTGCGATGAACTGTGTGGAAGCAATTATACCAGCACCAACAAAAGCAGTGGTATCAGGGTGCTCAAATTGTGAACCATTTGCAGGGCTGTACAACAGAAGTCTGGAATCAACTGGATTTCTCTGCGGAGATTCGGAAAAAAAATGTAGACATCATGATACTTAGATCTTAAAAATATAATGAACATAGAGCCTGAAACAGTACAGTCCCTTCAGCCTTCGATGTTGTGCCAACCTACTCCACAATCAATCACATAGCTTTCACTGGCTTTCCTACCACATTGCCCTTCATTTTTCTGTCATCTATGTGCCTCTCCAAGAGTCTCTCAAATATCCCTAATGTATCTGCCTCTGCCACCATCCTTGGCAGGGTGTTCTATGCATTCACCGTTCTCTGGGTTTAAAAAAAAACTATCTCTAACATCCCCCCTTTACTTTTTTCCAATCACCTTAAAATTATGCCCTCTTGTATTACCAATTTCTGTCTTGGGGAAAAAGACCTTGCTGTCCACTCTATCTATGCTAACAGGCACAGAATATAGTCCAAGAGGCTAATGAATGAAGTGGGGGCTTTATATACCACCACAAAAATACAAAGAGGTAAAAGTCAGTGCCAAGGTCAGATTCCAGCATAGTGGATGTATTGTGGGTAGATCAGGACATCCTTTTAAAAAGGGATAAAGATTAAGGGTTAAATGGGCCATTTCCTTTCTCATTGACTCCAAGGCATCTGGTACCCTACTGGTGAATGCAATTTTCTGAAAACACACGCTATTTGGTAAATGGCTAAGTTCTGTCTGTGATAATTCTTCAGTTTTCATTGCAGCTCTGCACTGTAGTTGAATTCAAATGTTTGGTGCTCAGGCACTGCTACTGAGATGTCTTCAAAGCTAGACCATGTTCCTGGACATCTGAAGATATGGATAGTTCTCCAGCCAATAGACTTTGGCCTTTGTCGCCTTGTCAGCAATGTTCACAGTAGTACTTGCACCAGTTACATAACTGAGATTAGATAGATGAAACTCTGGTTCAAATTACATTAATCAGTTACAGCTGCCGTTGGCTTGCATGAGATCAGCGAGGCTTTGCAAAGCAGGTGAATGAGCCCTTCTGAATTGGACTCCAGAGATGATCAAGGAAACGGTTTGGCTCAGTTGTGTGATTCTGGCCCAGGTGGGCATTGTTGTTATTAGCAGTAACTAAGGAGTGATTGTATAATTCAATGCAACAGGGAGTTCTTCCCTCCAATTACAGTATATGCAACGGTGCACCTGAAACTACAACCTGAAACACATTCTGTGGCAAATTAATTAGTGTTGTTTATTACAGTTGCACCATTGATTGCAAGGGCAGTCGATGGCGAGACCATGGAGACAGGGTGTCAGTACAGGTCACTGTGCAAGAAGCACAAACACTGAGAAATTAGTAACTAGATTAAATTGAAGGAAACTAAAATAAACTAAAAGTAATGTTGCTTTTAACAGGATTAAGAGCGAGGATGAAACAAGCTTTAGTTTGCAGAATTGTAAATTCATTTCCTAATAGCATTGGTAAATAGTTTGTGTTTTTTTATATGATGCTATCATTATTATCCTATTCTATCAATCTTCTGTCTGACAGTTCTGGTACTTGAGGCTAAATGCTCAGAAAGCTTTCAAAACTTGCAGACCAGTTACAGCAAAATTCGGTGGTAAACCTGAGGGGTACGCATGGTCAAAGTGGAAAGTAAATTTAAAATACATACCTTCTACGAGCTTGGGGTTCATTTTCTTGCAGGCATTTATAGGAAAATAAAGAAATTCAATAGAATTTATGAAATACTACCCATAGTAAAGTCTGCAAACAGCCAAAGTGCAAAAGATGACAAATTGTGCAGATTAAAAATATAAATAATTCTGAGAGCAAGAGCTGTAACGTCCTTGAAAGTGGGTCTGTGGGTTGTGAAGTCAGATCAGCACTGAGGTGAGTAAAGTTATCCATGCTGGGTTAGGAGCCTGATAGTTGTAAGGAAATAACTGCCCTAAACCTGATGGTGTGGGACCTATGTCCTGCGAGAAGAGAGTGTAGGCTGGATGGTGGGGTCCTTGACGATGGATGGAGGCAGTGCTCCTCAGGAATGTGCTCAGTGGTAGGAGGGACTTTGCCTCTGATGGACTGGGCTGCATCCACTAATCTCTGTGGACTTGTCTGCTCCTGGGCATTGGCGTTTCTGTGGAATTACCTCCCTACGCCTTTGATGCAGTGAGTTTGGCTATTTTGGCCACACTAAACCACTGTATGAATGGGAGTCGTTGTTATAAAGATGAAAGTGAAGCTTGAGGGAGCTCAAGGTGAGTGGAGAAATGATACCCAACAATTGGAGCATCCCAGTAGATGCCCAGCTTCTCCTACCTGGTAAATGAAGAGTGATAGTGAAGTTTGGGATGCATCTCACTCAGTGAAAACACTACCTATGTGAGTTTGTCAGTGTTTAGTACCTGCAGCTCAGGCAGCCAGGTGACCAAAACACAATCTGAGGAGTGAAGGGCCTGACCACATCTCCTTCCTCTGGTAAAGAAGTGGGTGATGCGACAGATGGCTTCTCTTCCCAGGGAAGCTCTAAGACCACAGCAGCCTCCTCTACCCACTTTGTCCCGCACAGTGTCCTGTGCACAATATCTAGTGTGTGCCTCCTAGCTGAAACTGTCAATGAGAAGGAGCCTCAACCCACAGCAGCATTTTCTGAAGCAGGAAGGCTGTTTCTCACATGAGAAAAGAGATCGTGCAAAAAACAGAAATAAAAAAGTTGTGACGTAGTTCTGATAGGTTCAATGCCCATTCAGAAATCAGATGGCAGAGGGGAAGAAGTGGCTGCTGAATCACTGAGTGTGGGCCTTCAGGCTTCTATACCTCCTTCCTGGAAGTAACAATGAGAAGACGGCATGTCCTGGGTGATGGGGGTTCTTAATGATGGCTGTTGCCTTTTTGAGGCTCCGCTCCTTGAAGATGCCCTGGATACTATGGAGGCTAGTGGCTATGATGGAGCTGACTAATTTTACAACTCTCTGCAGCTTACTTCGGTCCTGTGCAGTAGCCCCATCCATCCATACAAGATGGTAATGCAGCCAGTTAGGAGGCTCTCCATGGTATATCTGTAGAAATTTGTGAGTGTTTGTGGTGACATACTAAATCTCCTTAAACTGAATTCAAATCCTCAAGCATGGACATTGGAGGCCAAGGATCTCTGGGTTTTTCATTAGGCCTGAGTCTGGTAACGTAACCTCAACCTGCAGTTCCCCTTAGCAGGAAGGCACTCTTGTAAAAACAGGTTGAAACATCACAGTATGGCAGAAGAAAAAAAATATTGCCCTTCCTTTATTTCAAAAAACATGCATCCATCCATGTAGATGGCGGGTATAATCCTTGGTCTTGTAGGAGAGCAACCTCCAGGGAAGACTGCCATAAGGAAGACAGACGGACAGACAGACAGACTTTATTGATCCCGAGGGAAATTGGGTTTCCTTACAATCGCACCAACCAAGAATAGTGTAGAAATATAGCAATAAATAAATAATTAACTGATAATAAGTAAATTATTCCAAGTGGAAATAAGCCCAGGACCAGCCTATTAGCTCAGGGTGTCTGATACTCCGAGGGAGGAGTTGTAAAGTTTGATGGCCACAGGCAGGAATGATTTCCTATGACACTCAGTGTTACATCCTGGTGGAATGAGTCTCTGGCTGAATGTTCTCCTGTGCCTAACCAGTACATTATGGAGTGGACGGGAGACATTGTCCAAGATGGCATGCAACTTGGACAGCATCCTCTTTTCAGACACCGCTGTCAGAGAGTCCAGTTCCACCCCCACAACATCACTGGCCTTATGAACGAGTTTGTTGATTCTGTTGGTGTCTGCTACCCTCAGCCTGCTGCCTCAGTACACAACAGCAAACATGATAGCATTGGCCACCACAGCCTCGTAGAACATCCTCAGCATCGTCCGGCAGATGTTAAAGGACCTCAGTCTCCTCAGGAAATAGACAGCTCTGATCCTTCTTGTAGACAGCCTCAGTGTTCTTTGACCAGTCCAGTTTATTGTCAATTTGTATCCACCATGTCCACACTGACTCCTTGGATGGAAACAGGGGTTAATGGTGCCTTGGCCCTCCTCAGGTCCACCAGCCCCTTAGACTTTTTCACATTAAGCTGCAACCAAGTGACCTGTGTAAGGAAATGCCCAATTTCCTGTCCTACCAGAGAATCTCGTGCCTTTACCATGTAAGGAAATTAGTTGTAAGATGTGTCTGATTATTCTGTTAAAATGGGAGCAGTTTGTCTGTAATTTGACACATTATTCGAGCGTGCGGCTGCCTCTCAGCTGGATATAAAATGCGTCAAATTAGAGCAGGGAGTTTATGTTTCTTGGTGTCCTGGCCAGATCTCATCTTTTAATCAGCATCATTCAAAAAATATAATTGCCTCATCTGCAGTTTCAGGGGCCTTCTTTCTAAATTGGCTAGAGCAATACACACACAAAGTGTGTGCCGGGCAATGTCTGTGAGGAGGAGTGAACGGTTGACTGTTTATTCCTCTCCATAGATGTTGCCTGACCTGCTCAGTTTCTCCAGCATATTGTGTGTGTTATTCTAGATTTCCAGCATCTGCAGAATCTCTTGTGTTCTAAATTCCAACACTACAAGGTATGCCAGGTTTCCTACATAACAATGTATGTACAATTACAGAATAGTGGGTCGGCCGCAAGGCACTTGGGTCACCATGACAATGTGATGTGGGAGTGTAAACACTTGTTTGAACCCCTGCTCATGAGATTTGACACCTACTATGATAATGTTAACTCAGCCGAGGTCCAAGATAACCAACAGCACCAGCACTATCAATGGCATGAGGAGGAATGCCAGCACCAGAAAGAGCAGCATCCATTTGCTCCTGGCAGTAGGATGGGACCAGCAGAGAGATGGAGCTCGTAGTCAGCTGTAAATGGTGCATCGGGTCCATGGTTTTCCACTAAGTGGTGGCTTGCTATCACATCTGTTGGAGGCAGGCATCTCCACCTTGCCATGTGGGCACGGTGACACACTTCATAAGTGGCCACCAAAGTCATCCGTGGACTTGCTACCTTTCCCTCCAGACCCCTGCTGCAGATACCAGTGGGATTTCCCTGCTGATGGGGCACAGATTGTTTGCACTTTACCGGGAAGGGGCAGATGCTGGGAATGAGCTGCTGGGATGCTTCCCACAGGTCCAATACAACATCAGCAGCAGGCAAGTGGCGTTAACCCATCTTCCTCAAATACAAGAGCTTCCACTCTGACATGCAAGGATGCAATGCTGAGACAGAAGTCAGACCACATGGAGTATTGTGAGCAGTTTTGAGCCCCTTTTCTAAGAAAGGAGAGTCCAGAAGAGGATCATGAGAATGATCCCAGGAATGAAAGGGTTAGGGTAGTGCAATACGTAAAGAATTACAATAGGTTATGCTATGTATTTAATATTTCAGTAGTATCTGAGTAGTTTTGTATGTATACTGTTGGATTAAGCATTCTTGTTTGTTTAAATAATTCATTATGGATTATATGTAAATATACGTAAATTGCATATGTCATCATGCCACTACGTGATAAATGCACACCTCACTTAAAGTAAAACACGAAATTAGACTCACATTTCAGACTCCCATGTTTCCCTTGAATTAGTTTAATGTGTTGAAATTACAAAGCATAACAGTGGTAACAAGGTATTTCTAAAAGAAACCCGAGACAGCTACTGACCTGTTGAAGCACCATGAGACATTCGAACTGTAAAAAAAAACGCAGTGAGGGACAGCAAATAAAAGACACAGATTAGCACATGCAGAAATTGTCAAGTGTTTTTTAAAAAAAGGGCAGTAGACGGAAGAATTTGCAGGTTCATAAAGAGTGAGTAGTGAGTAATCAATAAAAAAAGCAGAAATGGCTGGCTACATCGAAAAAAATTGTTGTGTTTGATTACACAATAAATAACTGGATTGTGTATACTGAGCTAATTGAACAGCACTTTGAAGCAAACAACATAGCCAATGAGAAACAAGTACTGATTTTGCTGATTATATTGGGTTTAAAAGCATACACTTTACTTAGAAAGTTAACTGCTCCAACCAAATCAGCTGAATTGAACTTTGCTGATCCCAAGAAAGCAATGCAGGAACGTTTTGAATCAAAACCAGAACATTTTAGGTTTCATAAGTGGAATCAAAAAGAAGGGGAGTCTATTTTAGCACATGTGGCTGAATTGAAGAGATTGTCTGATATTTGTCAGTTCAGTAATGGGCTTAATAATGCACTGAGAGATCATTTAGTTTGTGGGGTCTTACATGAAAGCATTCAGAAACAGCTTCTATCTGAAATACAACTTTCATTTAAAAGAGCAGTTGAAATTATTGTATCAATGGAAACAGAAGAGAAAGGTGCAATTGAGTTGCAGTCAGAAATGAACATGAGTGTGAACAAAATTGCTCTGTCTAGTCAAAGGCTAATCTGACCAAACAAATTGTGTTAACATTGTGGCAGGAGCTCACATACAGCAGACTAATGCAGGTTTAGAGGTGAAATTTGCAGAAAATGCAACAGGTCAAGTTGCAGTTTCAAAAAGAGCACCAATCTGCATGTTGCTGATGAAAAATCTGCTAATGGTGAGAGTGACAAAAGACTGTGTAGCCTTGAGATTTACAATGTGAAAATTAACAGTAGCAAAGCAATATGGCTTACACCAGAAGTGAATGACAAATTAATTAAAATAGATTTGGACACTGGCTCAGCTGTTTCAGTTATTCGACAAGATGAGTTTGAACATCAATTCAAATCTGCAATTGAAGCCTGCAGATATCCAGTTAAGAACTTGTGCTGGAGAAAAGATAACTTCTTTAGAAATAACATTTGTAACAATGAAATACAACAAACTACAAGCCACCTTGGGCTTCATTGTGGCAGAAACGTGAGGGCCAGAATTGTGGGTTCATGATTGGCTGAGACAACTACAACTTGATTGAAGATCCATCCATAACTTGCATGCCGCATCCCCTGCAATAAAGTCACCTGAAAGTGAATTAAGAAAGGTTCTGGATGATGTCACAGCAGTGTTCCAGGATGGCACTGGAAAACGCAAACATATAAGGGTAAAATAGTGCTAAATGAAAATGTTGCATCCAAGTTTTGCTAAGCCTTTATACCATCCATGATAAAGTAGCCAGTGAGCTAGATTGCACAGAGGCTGAAGGAATTCTTTCCAAGATTGAGTGGAGCCCATAGGCAATGCCAGTGGTCCAAGAAGAATGGGTCTGTCAGAATCTGTGGTGATCTTAAGGTTCCTATCAACCCAGTTTAAAAAATAGATGAATACCCTTAGGTTAGCGGTTATCTTTACAAACTTTTTGGGGGGGAAGCACTTCAGCAAAGCCTACCTACAGATGGAATTCCAAATGTTTCTCACAAACACTCACAAAGGGCTTTCTCACTGTAATACGCTTATACTTAGAGTAGCAACTACACTTACATTCTGTCGGAAAGCTATGGACAGGTGCTGCAAGGCTGCCCAGGATTCAGTGTTACCTACATGACTTCATTGTTTCAAGTAAGGATGACAAGGAACATCTCCAAAACCTCAAGACAATGTTAAAAAGATGAGAAGATTATGGACTAAGAGCACAATGCAACAAGTGTGAATCCTTTAAGCATCACTTACTGTGGTCACACTATTGGTGCACAAGGATCGCACAAGTGTGCTGAGAAAATTCAAGCAGTGGAGGATGCCCCAAGGCAAAAGGATGTGTCACAGTTGTGGTCCTTTTTAGGATTTTCAATTACAATGACAGGTTCTTGCCAAACCTGGCTACTGTGCTCCACCACTTGAACTCATTACTGCAGATCAGGAAGACATGCCAATGGACAATACAGTATGAGATGGCTCTCAAGAAGGTAAAGTAAGTGGTGATATCAGACACCGTACTCACACATTATGATCCACATCATCCAGTGAAGCTTGCCTGTGACACCTCGCCTTATGGTACAGATGCAGTCATGTCATTCGTTATGAACAATAGAAGTAAACGTCTGATAGCTTTTGCATCACGTTTCCTTACCACTGCAGAGGAAGATTACGCACAGATTGTCAGAGAGTTCATGAGACTGGTTTGAGGTGTAAAACCTTTTCACCAGTATTTTTAATGGGAGAGACTTTGCCCTCTATACTGATCATCAACCACTAGTGTTCACTTTCAATCCACGGGAGGTTGTTCCTCTAACAGCAACAGCACAAATGCAGAGATCAGTTCTGGTTCTCAGAGGACACAAGATTGAATTCAAGAGGACAACTAATCATGGAAATGCTGATGGATTGTCCCGTTTACTGTTAGAAAAGGAATTACCAGATAAATCTACAAAAAAAAGATACCTCTCTTAATGTATTCTCTCTGATGCAAATTGAAAGTTTCCTTATTAATCCAAAGGGAAACCAGAGAAAATCCCACACTGTCTCAGATTTACATGGCAACCCAAAATGGTTTGAATGTGAATGAGAAATTTCAATTCCCCTCATTTTTCCCAGTGCCAAGATGGACTTACCCTTGATGGAGGTTGCCTTGTGTGGGAACTGAGAGTTGTTGTACAACTGAAGCTGACAGCTAAAGTGTTGTATGAGCTACATGCCAGTCATCTAGGTGTGGTTAAAATGTAAGTGTTGGTTCCAAGCTTTGTGACTTAGTGGCCTGGGATAGATCGGCAGATTGAGCTGACCTGTATGGCATGCCAACACATCCAGAGGATTCCAAGAACAGTGCCCCTCCATCCCTGGGAATGGTCTGCATTGCCCTGGCAGGACAGTCATGTAGATTTTGCCAAACCATTCAAGGGGACAGATTTCTTGGTAGTAATGGATGCAGCTAAAAAGTGGCCAGAAGTGGTCCCAATGGCCTCAGACCCTGTTGAAGCCTCTTCGTAATAACTGAAGTTCCAGAGCATTTGGTCAGTGACAATAGACCACAGTTTGTGGGGGATCAGGTTCAGTCATTCCAGAAAATGAATGGAATAAGACATATCACATCTACACCACACCACCCAGCTACAAATGGTTTGGTGGAAAGGTTTGTCCAGATTCTAAAGAACGCACTGCAAGCAATCTCAGCAGAAGACACTACACTGACACTGAATCAGAAGCTTGCCAATTTCTCCTTGTATATCGCAATGCAGCACACTCCACAACCAACTACTCACCAGCTATGCTGTTCCTGGGTCATCCCTTATGCTCATGCTTGGATCTCCTCACACCCAGTCTCAGAAGGAGTTTGTAGGACAAACAGCTGAGGCAAATTAAAGACTCCTCAAGCAAAGAGGTTCGATATGTCACTCCTGGACAAGCAGTCCTGGGGAGGGACTACAGAGGTGATCAAAATTACTGTAGGTACTCGGAAAGATTAAGGACAGAACTGGACCACTCTCTGACACAGTGGAGATTGCATCTGATATCAGCTGCAGACAATACTTTGATCAGTTGAAGAGAGTAGAGTCAATTGTTAGAAGTGCCCATGAGTTGTTAGAATGATTTCCTGCAGTGTAGAGTCAACTTCTACAACCACCACAGAGGAGGCCGCAGAACCTGAGGATGTTTCACAAGTCTCACCTCTCAAGCAGGGGGAGCCCCCCCCCCACCTTGTTAGGAAAGATTATATCCCACAAGAGACTCTGCTCTGGATAGCCGTATATAGTATTTGTATTATATAATATGCTGTGTATATAGTTGAGATGCATTCTGAATTGAGCTGGAGTTTCTAGCTAAGCAGGAAGGAGTATTATGTATTTAATATTTCAGTATTATTTGAGTAATTTTGTATTTAGTTTGACTAGGCATTCTTGTTCATTTACATATAAAATAACGTGAATTGCAGACAACATCACACTGCCATATGATACATTCACACTTTGCTTAAAGTAAACTCGAAGTTAGACTCTCATTGAATGTTTTGGAGTTACAAAGCATAAAAATCACAATAAGAAATTTATATAAAAATAAACAAGAGAAAATCTGTTGATACTGGAAATCTGGGCAATCCTGCTAAAGGGTGTCGGCCTGAAATGTCAACTGTGCTCTTTTCCTAGATGCTGCCTGGCCTGCTAAGTTCCTCCAGCATTCTGTATGTGTTATGCTATATAAAAAATAAGTTGCGCAAAAAGAGAGCAAAATAATGATGTAGAGTTATGGGTTCATTGCTAGTTCAGAAATCTGATGGCAGAGTGGAAGAAGCTGTTCTTAAAACATTGAGTGCGTGTCTTCAGGCTCCTGTACCTCCTCCCTGATGGTAGCAATGAGAAGAGGGCAGGCCCTGGGTGGTCTTTAATGATGGATGCCACTTTCTTGAAGATATCTTTGAAGATTACTATCTACTACCCAGGTTTAGGTTCTTTAAATAGGTCAGGACCTCCCACACTCACACCTGATTGTCATTCCATTGATTGAAACACCTGACTCTAATTTCCCCTTTAAATGAACTGATAATCCTAGGGGTTCACATACTACTTCCAACAAATATATATAATACTGGATCATTTTTCTCAATAAATAAATGAACAAGTATGTTTTTGTGTTATTTATTTAATTGGGTTCTCTTTATCTAATTTTAGGATGCGTGAAGATCTGATCACATTTTGGGTCATATTTATGCAGAAATAGAGAAAATACTAAAGGGCTCACAAACTTTCTAGCACCACTTTAAAACTTTCTTTATTTGAAGATAAGTTGGGTGAAGTTTTGTAGATATGATTTGATGTAATGCCATTGGACTGAAATTTCTTAAAGAGGCAGCGCCTTACGGCAGATTCATGTGTTATCAGTACATATCCACTCGCAGATTGTAAAAAGATATTCCTTATTGATCCAATTTCACTTATATGCTTGGTAAGTCTTTTGCCGGGGTGGCTGAGGTTAAAAGTGTTGAATGACCATCAGACAAATAGAGCAGGCAGCCTGGGGAGGCTTCCAACCCTATTGGATCACTCTGTACCACGGGAGGGTGGGGAGGTAAGTGCGTGCGGTGGTCCAGGTATGACAGGATTGCACCTGCTGCTGAACAACTCTGGTATGATAAATGGCTTGTTGCCCCATTTTGAAATAGGTCCAACATTCCCCCCGACTCATGACGGCAGCAGATGCAATGTCACAGGATTAAGATGAACAAAAATCAAGTAAATAAGCTGATTTCTGCCAAGCATGAAGGGAGGGGATAGAGTTAAGGGAAACTCAGCAGAAATGTATATTGGGTCATTTGCTCATTTACACTCTCAGACAGAGTCCAATTTACTCCCAGTGAGTTGTTCTGGCACAAATCTGGATCAGGATGCTTGAAGGAAGATAGGATCACTATTTTTATAAACCGTTTCAAACTCTCCCTATCATTCTGCATTCATAAAACTCATTAGTACCTGCATATAACTTGTCAGTGAATTAATCATTCTCTATATTTAGAGATTGTAAAATCCTGCTGTGTGTTAGTTTTCTGCAGAAGGTCTTGCTCAATGTCTGACTGCTTTAACACTGGGGTGGATGTATCAAAGAACCCTCTCCAAAGGAAGAGGCAACTCTCAGACACTCTCTGCCAGGGTATAAACTGATGACGTTTACAAACCCAGTGACATTAAGCAGCTTACAAGAGCTCGGCAGGGATTCTCTCCTCTCCTGGCCACCCCCACTCAACCTAGTTGCTGAGTAGTTTCAGAATTATGCACACGGCTGGCTATCGATATAAAAATAGCACGCTGCCTCTCTGTACCAATGATAATGATTAGTGATCCTGTGTCGCCCAAGGGATGAGCTACTGAGAAATAGGCAAGATGTCTTTCAAAGTTAGCACTGCGATTCTGCAAGAGCGCTGCATCGCTTTGGAGAGGAATGAGCAAATGGAATGACCTTGACATCTGTTATACGCCATCCTTTCTCTCAGGATAATTACCGGGGAATGGATGGTTACTGTTTCATTGCAATTTTTCAAGGACAGAAGCGTGGGAATTGATGTCAGCAATGTAAACCTTAATAATATGATTTGAACAGGAACACTGACAATGCGAAGATGCTCCTCTTCTATTGCTTGCAATGGACGCCATTGAATGTGTGCAGGGCTGTCCAGTGGCGACTGTTGCTGACCTGAGGGAGTGAAGATCATGGCTGTGATATGGGAAGTGGGAAGCGGGGAACTGTTTGGTAAATTGTCAGAAGGTTCAAAGGTTCTGAGGTTCATTTTATTGTCAAAGTATGTACGCAGAATAAATCCCTGAGATTCATCTTCTCCAGATAGCCATGAAATACAGAAAAGCCATGAAAGTCATTCAGGCCCGCCCCCTGTATGAAAAAGGAAACAAAACTCAAAAACACCAAACCCCACACCTCTCCCTCGCACAGAAACTAACAGACTGCCCGCCCGGACATGAACATGGAAACTAACAGATTGCCCACCCGGACATGAACACAGCAACTAAAAAGCATCAAACCCCCTAACTGCCAAGTAACTCCCACACAACAGCGGCAATAACATCAAACACATAAGCCCTCCCTCACCCAAACAGTAACATACCGCCCACCCGCCAATTGGCAACAAGAAAGAAAACACAGAAAAACTGAAGGAGACCAGTATAAACTAGTCTACACCGATAATCACATCTGTCTCAGAATTTCTGTAACATCCTCCATCAGCATCGAGGAGAGCGACAGCTCAAGCTCAGTCCTTCTGTGGGCCTTCATCCACTGAGAAGCGGCCTCCCGTGGGGAGCGACCTCTGGCCTGGAGACCGGAATTGTCATTAGAATTGCCAGAAGCACAACGCAGATTAATGACAAAGCAACATACACAAAGTGCTGGAGCGTCTCAGCCCGAAACATTGACTATACTCTTTTCCATAGCTACTGTCTGGCCCGCTCAGTTCCTCCAGCATTTTGTGTGTAAAATGCTGGAGGAACTCAGCAGGTCAGGCAGCGTCTATGGAAATGAATAAATAGTCAAGTGTTTCGGGCTGAGATCCTTCATCAGGACTGAGAAGGAAGGGGGAAGATACCAGAATAAAAAGGTAGGGGTAGGAGAGGCAGGCCAGCTGGAAAGTGATAGGTAAAGCCAGGTAGGTGGGAGAGGAAGGAATCTGATAGGAGAGGAGAGTGGACCATAGGAGAAAGAGAAGGAGGAGGGGACCAGGGTGAAGTAATAGGCAGGTAGGAAGAGGTAAAAGGTCAGAGTGAGGAATAGAAGAAGGGGGAAGGAAATTTGTTTACCAGAAAGCAAAATCAATGTTAATGCAATCAGGTTGGAGGCTACCTCGATGGAACATAAGATGTTGCTCCTCCACCCTGACCACAGCTTCATCTTGGCACAAGAGGAGACCATGGCTCAACGTGTCAGAATGGGAACGGAATCAGAATTAACATTTTTGGCCGTTGGGAAGTTCCACTTGCGGCTGATGGAGTGAAGGTGCTTGACAAACCGATCTCCCAAATTTTGATGGGCTTCACCAATATGGAGCACTGGACCCACCCAACAGGTGACCTCAGCAGGTTCACAGGTGAAGTGCCATCGCACCTGGAAGAACTGTTTGGGGCCCTGAATGCAGGTGAGAGGAAGTGTGAGGGCAGGTGTAGCACTTAGGCCACTTATAAGGATAAATGCCAGGAGGGAGATTAATGGGGAGGGACTAGTGGACAAAGGAACCGTGGAGGCAGTGATCCCTGTGGAATGCGGAACTGGAGAGGAGGGAATGATTTATTTAGTAGTAGGATCCCTTTGGAGGTGGCGGAAGTTGCGGAGGATAATGTGTTGGAAGTGGAGGCCGATAGAGTTGTAGGTAAGGGCAAGAGGAACTGTATCACCATTAAGGTGGCAAGGAGATGAGGTGAGTCCCGACAATGATGGTGATTTGCTAGGTGGGAGTTAGCTGTATGGCAATGAACTTATAGAGGAGCTGAGGGAGAGTTGCACAACCATTAGTATCCACTTCAATGTAGCTGATCCCTTACAGATATAGCAAAGCAGCAATGAAATTAAATTAAATCCTATTCCAATCTAATGGACTGTGTGTCCTTAATGGAGAGAAATCTATAACATAGATATGCATAGGAACTACACCTATTACTTTATTCACTGATTACTGCAGAGCAAAACAGAAATGCTTTCTTTACAAGCTTTATGTAGAACATAGAAATTTACAGCTCATTACAGGCCCTTTGGCCCGCAATGTTGTGCAAACCATGTAATCTACTCTAGAAACCGCCTAGAGTTACCCTACCACGCAGCCCTCTATTTTCCTAAGCTCCATGTACCTATCGAAGAGTCTCTTAAAAGACCCTATCATATCCACCTGCAGTGCATTCCACGGACCCACCACACTTTTTTCACAAAGGAAGTAATTCCCTGTTTATTTTCTACCACCCTTGTTGCTTCCAAAGTTAATAGTTCCGGTCCCACCAAGTGTACGTTTTCATCAATGGGATCCTCACGATTAGTTTGCCTTCTGCCCCAGGCCTCAGACTGATGTGACTATTTGAGGTAAACTCCAAGGGAGGTCAGGGGTGGCCAGTCACATAGAGTGGCGGGCAGAAAAGGACCCTTCACTCTGCCCAACCCATCCCGTACAACTATGATGACTTGTACAGTAGGTATTTAGTTTCTCACTCAATCAGGAAGCTACATGAACCCACAAAGAAACAAAAAAAAAAGAAAATCCAGTTTAATTTGCGGGCCAAAAGATCAGAAAAATCCCCTTGACTGATTGACACCATCTGCAGTAGTTCTACAAGTTAGTATTTAACATGGACTCATTAAAGAGTTGTGCTGTGTACCGTGGAGCTTCACCTTTGCTGTACCGTGTCCTTTGACAATCGCCAATAGTGTTGTGACTCTCCCCAGCATTGCTGTTGCTGTTACAATTGAGCATGTGATTTATGCACACGTGTGGTAAGTGGACGGATTCCAAGACCTGCTCAACTACTGGTGCCAGGGGAAGTCTGGTGCTGACTCTCATCCCCATTCCTAACAAGCCTCACTGACCTCCAGCTCTGATAAAGCAGCGTAAAGGATTTGGTCTTTAGTATGATAAACTGGGTGTTTCCTGTGCAAACAAGCTGGAAGAACGGGGTGATTACATTTAAAACAGCTGATGGGTCTCCAATTGCTCCAACTTTGATGGTCCTATTGGGCAGTCTTTGATGCCAGAGCTGAGAACTGAATAGAAAGGGCAGGCGCCAGCACAATGATAATCCCCCTGTGAAGGTTGTGTATATTCAATCATTTATTATCTTTCACACATCAGATTCCTACCACAAAGTAATGACACATTGTTAATAATTCATTTGCATCCCTGGAGGAGACTCTCCAAAGCAAGAGTTTGTAGGCGTGTTGCTAGGGAGTTGCTAAGGAGTTGCCTAGGCAGGTTGTGAGGTAGAAAATGGCAGAACCCGTTGCTGTGGACACTGATGGATGTCTTGTGCAAGCAGGAAGGAAACAACAAAATTAGCTAAAAAGGGCAGATATACTGTCATCTTCTGCCACCTCGAGGGAAAATATAATTTAATTGTCTTCACAGCGACAGTAGCTTCCTTTAATTGGAATGTAACCTGCACATTACCTCCTCAGGGCTTCACATTGAATCTGATTTTATTCTGCCTGCATTGAAGGCGTAAACAAGAAACTGATCTGTGAGTGAGATGGAATAAGATTTCCTCACTTGATTCAAGTGTTTCTGCGTAGTCTTCATTTTGACACAACTCCTCAAATCAGTGAGGGAGATCTCCTCGTGCCACGGATGGTAACGTCAGAGATCAGCCTCTGTGCAGGGCGGCACACGCTGTGTCACTCTGGCTGCCGTGCCACTGCAGACAGCTTGCACCCGGGGTCTTGCTCTCGCCCAGGAGATCCTACTGAGGTAGGGGTTAGGGTGTGAGCTGTGTGTGCCCTCACACCCACACAACCATCTGCAATATCCTGCCTCTGCACCAGACTACAGCCTCTTCTGTAAATCTTCCAGTTTTCAGCTCTAACACCTTCGATCATTTCACAGCCCTCATCCCTTTAAAATAGACTGAAATATGACGTTACTGAGAACTTGCAGCCATAACTGGCAGTAACCATATCATTTCCAAAGGGGCACAGAAACAGGCTCTTCACCCCTTCACACTATCAAGCACACGCTTACACGATCTTTTTGTAAATAAAAATTCTGCTTTCTTTCCCACTCTGCTGTGCGCCTGTGCACTGCGGCAGTTCACAGTGGCCATTTAGCCAACCAGCACACCTTTGGGCTGTGCGGTGAAGCCAGAGCATTCCGAGGAAGTCCACAAAGGACTGTGTGCAAACTCCACAGAAACAGCAGCAGCCATCAGGATCGAGCCCAGGCCTCTGCTCACAGTATTCATCTGGAGGGGTTCCACTCCGCTGGTTTGCGTTGCGGGTTAGGGTTGGAGTTTGTGCAAATGACGGAAAGTAACTGGACATGGCCTGGCTGCAATAACAAGACAGAGGGAGACTGGGCAGAGAGAGTACTCATATTACAATGTAGCTAATATTGATATTGGTATTGCCTACCAGGGAATCCAGATTTAGTAAATAAAATAACTGTGTTCAGCTGCGTGGACCATTATGCACATCGGTGTGATACTTGATCGCTTTTCCGCCATCTAATTCTATGTCATTATGGTGTTGAGTGCAGGGTATGTTTTAAGTGATCATCATTACGTGCCAACTGCATGGAGTAAGCCTGCTGATTACAAGGCCAAAATTATCATTTCACATTGAACGGAGTATATCATTTCTGCTGGGAAGAAGGCTTTCGCAGTGCTTATTGACCCAGAGACCTGTGGCCCAGACACTCCCCACGCTGTGAGTTGCAACTGAAACTGAATTAAAAACCAAAGTAAAGCGACTTGTCTCTCTTCTCTCAGCAAGTGCATGACAGTTTCACTGCAGTTACAATGAGCAAATTTGCCCTTTTTGCTGCCCATTGATCTTATACATAAATTTCTAAGGAATACAACCCAGGACAGGCCAACAAGTCCCAGACCATCTCTTCAAATTTGAACTCTTACATCTTCCCAATGCAATGAATGGTGGGTTGTTGAAAAGGCTGACAAATCAACCTTGTGCGTTTATGTTACACATAGGACATGTAATATACCGTACACACAACACACACAAAATGCTGGTGGAATGCAGCAGGCCAGGCAGCATCTATAAGGAGAAGCACTGTCGACGTTTCGGGCTGAGACCCTTCCAGTCCCTTCCAGGAAGTGTAGTGAAAGGAGATTTAATAAGTTAGAGGAGAAAACAGGAGATTCTATAGATGTGGAAGAGACACCCAGATGATATATTGCCTCCCAAGTTCCAGGGTCAGGGACTACTCAAATTGGGTCCACGGCATTCTTAAGAGCAGAACATCTTAGTGTCAACAACATTGGAAGGAAAAGGGATGAGATCCTGAAGAGTGAACATAGGGAACTAGCTAGGAAGATAAACTGCAGGACTTCATAATCTGTGCATTGTGCCTTTGCCACACATCAGTGATGGTAAGAATCGGATGATATGATAGGTAAATGGGTGGCTGAGGAATTGGGGCAGAGGTCAGAGTTTCACATTTGTGGATCGTTGGGATCTCTTCTGGGGAAGATATGACCTGTGCAAAAGGGACGGGTTATACCTGAACTCAAGGGGGACCAATATCCTTGCAAGTAGGTTTGCAAAAACCTTTGGGGAGGATTGAAACTCGGTTGGCAGGGGACTGGAAACCAGGGTGATCAATCAGAGGATGGAGCAATAGGTATAAAAGTAGATGCAACATGTAGAGAGAGAGTGTGGGTAGGATAGGCAGTGGAGGGACATAAATGCCATCAGATGGATGGGATGAAATGTGCCTATTTTAAAGCAAAAAGTATCAGGAACAGAAGTGATGAATTCAGAGCATGGGTCGCTACTTGAAACTATGACCTTCTGGCCATTACTGAGATTTGGTTGTCACAAGGTCAGGAACAGCTGCTAGAATAGATGATTCAGAAGAGACAGGGAGGGAGGTAAAAGGGGTGGGGGAGTTAATCAGGGATAGTATCACAGCTGCAGAAAGGAAGGACATCATGGAGGGATCATCTACTGAGTCAGTGTGGGTGGAAGTCAGAAACTGGAAGAAAGCAATCACTCTATTGGGAGTATTCTAAAGATCCACCAATATCAACTGGGCAGCAGATCAGGAAAGGTGTAAAAATAACAGGGTTATTTCAAGGAGACTTCAACTTCCCTAATATTGATTGACACCTCCTTAGTGAAAAAGGTTTAGACAGGGCAGAATTTATTGGGGGTGTCCAAGAAGGATTCCAGACACAATACATAGACAGGTCGACCAGAGGAGAGGCCATATTGGATCTATTACTAGGCAATGAATCTGGTCAGATGACTGATCTTTTATGAGTGAGCATTTCAAAGACCGTGACCACAGCTACATAATCTTTAAAATAGCCTTGGACAAGGATAGGAGCAGGTGGAATGTGAGGGAGAATTATGATGCTATTAGGCAGGAATTTGGGAGTGCAAATTTGGAACGAATGTACTCGGGGAAATGCACAACAAAAATGTGGAGTTCGTTTAAGGAGCACTAACATGGAACTCTGGATAGTTTTGTATTATTGAAGCAGGTAGGGTGAAGGAACCATGGTCGACAAGAGATGTGCAATATCTAGTCAAGAGGAAGAATAGTTAAGGTTTAAGAAGAGAGAACCAGACAGGGCTGTTGAGTGCTATAAGGTAACCAGAAGGAAGTTTAAGAATGGAGCTAGTAGAGCTAGAAAGGAACATGAGAAGAACTTGGATTAGGATTAAGGAAACTCAAAGGTGTTCTTCAAGTATATGAAGAACATTAGGATAACTAGAATGATCAGGGATAAAAGTGGAAATGTATGCCTGGAGGTGGAGGAGGTGGGGAGGTCCTGAATGAATACTTTATTTCAGTATTCACCAGTGGGAGGGACCTTGATAAATGTGAAGACTGCAGGCTGATATGCTGGAACACATTGACATTGAAAAAAAAAGATGTACTGGAACCTTTGAAAAATGTTAGGATAAGTAAGTCCTTGGGGCTGAAGGAGATATACCCCAGGTTCCCACTACAGCTGAAAGGTGACTTGATAGAGGTGTGCAAGATGAATAGAGGCATAGACTGAGTGGACAGCTAGAGACTTTTTTCCAGGGTGGAAATGGCTAAAACAAGGGGGCATATTTTTAGGTGGCTGAAGGAAAATGAAGGGGGGATGTCGGAGTTAAGCTTTTCACACCGATAGTGGGTGTGTGGAACCTCCTTCCAGAGGCAGATACATTAGGGACATTTAAGAGACTCTTAGATCGGAACACAGATGAAAGAAAAATGGAGGACTATGTGGGAGGAAAGCTTAAAATGATCTTGGAGGTTAAAAGGTCGTCACAACATCATCAGTAGAAGGGCCTGTGCATTGCTATAATATTCTATGTGTATGCTCACTCTTTTTTATTGGGGGGAGGGAGTTTTTAGTACACTCAGCCACAACCCCCTGCCCTAACAAAGTGCACTACTGTTAATAAATTAATAAATCAACATTGCAGCAACAGCAATTAGTGACAGAAATGTTTTTCACAATGTTCAACTGGACCAATGCCAACATTTAAAATATCTCCAAGCAGAACCATATACTTAGAGTATTATTAAGAACTAACACACCCTGCTGTGCAAGCAAACGTTATATAGATCTCCACATCTGATAAATACTACAAAACACCTTGCAAAGAGTGTCAGCTGGGAGTGATATTCTACACTCTCATCAGGTGTTAGGTTTACTTGGTGTGGTCCTGGAAATCAAACGAGAGTTTGGTACTTAATTTAGATTTGGAATACTTGTGGCCATTCAAAGGTTGTGCCAGGAGAAATGTCAATGGTGTTAAAGTGTGCGTACTTTGGTTAAAATGCATTGAAACGTGACTTCAGTCTGTCAGGAAGTCATTTATTTAGAGATAACCGTGCCCTTTTGGGCCAACGAGCTACACTCTCCAGCAGCCCACCTATTTAACCCTAGCCTAATCACAGGACAATTTACAATGACCAATTAACCTACTAACCAATTCACCTTTGGACTGTGGGAGGAAACCAGAGCATCCAGAGGAAACCCAAGTGATTCACAGGGTGAATGTACAAACTCTTTACAGATGGTGCCGTGCCGAAATTGAACTTTGAACTCTGGAATACGCTAAATCGTAATAGCATCACGTTAAGTGTCACACTACTGTGGCATCATAGGAGGGTTTCTTGGCTTAATGTCCAGGATTCATGAAATGAGGGGGCAGTGAGTCAAAGATGTCAGGTGTCCATACCGAGACATTTCTACTACAAGCAGCTCACTCTGCTGTTGGTGAAGTGTGTCCTGCATATTACTTCATTCCAAGATGTTTTTTCTTTCCATTTGTGTCCTTTGCTTTTACATTCTTAGCAGTGGAAAGAACAAAAGTAGCTCCAATCACTTGCCAGCTTCTTGCAGCCACAGAAGTCAGGACAATCATACCTCCTTCATTAACAAAAAGGCTCAGCAGAAGATGTACTTTCTGCAGCTGTTAGTAAAATTCCATCTTCCCCAGAACGTACTGGTGCAATTCTACACTGCTGGCGTAGAGAGCATCCTCACATCAGCCGGTACTCTCTGCTTTGGTGCACCATCCACTCACAATGTACGAAAACCACAATGAACTGTCAGGTCCACTGAAAAGGTCATTAGCTGTGTCTGCCATCACTGCTGGACTTGTCTGCGTCTAGGGCAAAGAAGTGGGCAGAGAAACCATTGTGCACACTTCCGCCCAGCAAACTGGCATTTTCAAGAGCCTTCTGGAAAGACCCGTAGGGCTATTAAAACAAAAACTTCACACCATCGTAAAAGTTTCTTCCCCCAGGTTAGCCAAATTAGCCCTCATCCCTCACAATCTATTATCCACATCACTCACTGCACTGTATAATCCACTTTTTCTAGTGCTGTTTGCAATGTAAATACAATGCCTGATGGAACTTATGTATTCATGCACATTTCATTCATATCCATACTTCAACATATAAGTTTATTTTTATATAATTCTTTACTCTTATAATTGTGGAATGGTATTTTTTTTCATGTCACACCAACACACCTCAGCAAATTCCTAATACATGTAAGAAGTGTATATGGTGAATAAAGATAACCCTTGATCCCAACTTATTAAACTAAATCCCGTCGATTTAAATGCCTCCTTTAGAGTAATGGTTTGACAAACATCCACCTCCCCCCCCCCACCGATTGTACAATTTTTCATGACCTGCAGAATTCCCTTTCAGAGATGCCTTTTTGGAATTTGATGCATTCTGGGTGAATTCCTAGTATTGAGGGCTGTTGTGATTACTGAAACGATTATCCTAAAAGGCATTCACAAGCACCTCATCACACTTCGTATTCAATACAAGTGTTTACAAAGCAGCAATTGATGGCTTATAAATAATTTCCTAAATTGTTATTTTGATCCCTGGTTAACATGTCGGCCTATTGGTCAGAGAAAGGCAGCCGTTTTATTTGTTTTTTCTGTAAGCATTGCAAAGAAAGCAATGATATTGTTGACTCTCATCACCTTGATGCTGTACACATTGGAATGCGTAGTACAGTTTTCCACTTATCCATCTACTTGGGTTATACAAGGTGTTGGTAAGGCTGCACCTGGAATATTGTGTACAGTTTTGGTTACCCTGAGGTAGGAAGGTTGTCATTAAGCTTGAAGGAGTCAAAAGAAGTTTTTATGAGAATAGTGCCAGGACTGGGCAGGCTAGGATTTTATTCCTTGCTACATAGGTGACTGAGGGATGGCCTTACAGAGGTAGATAAAATCTGAGGGACGTAGATAGGGTGAACACACAGGGTAAGGGAATTAAAAGCTAGAGGATAAAGGTTGAAGGTGAGCAGGGAAAGAACTAAAAGGATCAGAGGGGTAACTTCTTCATGTGGAGTGGGGGCAGGGGCAGAATGAGCTGCCAGAAGTGGTTGAATCAGGTACAATAATGCAATTTAAAATATTCATGGAGAAGAGCATGGATAGGAGAGGTTTAGAGCAAAGCAGGAGGCCCACCCTGGGGCTCACAGACCCCTTGGTTAATGGTAGTGGTCCGTGGTGTTGAAAAAAGAGTTTGGGAACCCCTAGTTTAGAGGGATTTGGACCAGGGAATTGGGACTAGTTTAGATGGACTTCTTCATTGGCATGGATACTGAGGATCTGCAGTAACAAAGGTGCAATTGTTTTTTCTGGTGTTGTGTGACTGGAGTTCGAGAGGTATAAGGGAAGTGTTGTCTGATGATGTCACCAAGCAGGGGAAAACCGAGAACGTACAAGGGGCCGATTATCAATGTGAAATGGGAAGTTGAATTTGCAATTTGTTTCCAAAATCTAACTGTATATTGTAAACAATTCTTTCACATTATTTGCTAAAATAACACTGACACGTTCCCCCTCGTCGCTTTTACCTCCATCGCCCACTTCCTCTCTCACTGTGCACTCCTGTTATCCATCTCTCTCACTTATTCAAGGCAGCCGGGCCGCTGTTCACCCCAGTGTGGATCCCAAGATTATGCACGTGAAAGTAAATGGAGCAGATTTGCCTCATGCACAGGAAGGGAAAACAACTCAAAAGTGGGTCACCGCCATTGCAGTGCAGACCCTGAAACATCTGTACGATTAAAGAATGTCTGCTCCCATAACATGGCTGTGCAGCCGTTAGCATAACACTTCACAGCAGCCTGTTGTAAAATCAGGGTTAGGGTTCAATTCCCGCCGCTACAGACAACCGGTTTGTACATTCTCCCCTTATCACCTGTGAGTGCTTCATCTTCCTTCCATATCGCACAGACGTACGGTTTGGGGGTTAGTAAATTGTCAGCATGCTAGGTTTATTTATTCATTTATTTGGTGGAGTTGGCCCCTCGAGGAATGCCAGCCCAGAAACCGCCGACAACCCCGATTCCCCCTAACCTAATCACAGGATAGTTTACAATAATCAATTAGAGGAAGATGGGGGACCCAGAGAAAACTCACCCATTCCACATGGAGGACACAACAGAGACTTCTTACAGGCGACATTGGAATTGAATTCAGAACTCCGGAAGGCCCCGAGCTGTAATAGCGTCACACTAACCACTACACTACCATGGCAACCATGATTTGACACGAAACAAGACATTTCACTGTATGTTTCGCTTTCCAGTGGCAAATAAAGCTCATCTTTAGGAGTGATCTTTAATCTCTCTTCCCTCCACCATACGGTGCAGAAAACCTGTCATTTTTATAAATCTTTTTCAAAGGGATCGCCATTGCTTTCCGATATTCTCGAGCTCTGTAACCCTCCCAGCAAGATCAATTAACTGGAATGTTTCACTATGCCCTGGATAGCTGAAGGCTTCCATCATTTCGCTGCTAGAATTCAATTTCCAAATGAGATTGAACGATTATCGATCCCCTTTCTACTCCAGATTCCCACAGGAGGGCTCACTTTTTCATAGTGTGAAGGATTTCCCTGTCCTCCTGTGGACTTACTTTGCTCTGTTGCTGGTGCCAGTTGTTCTGCTGAGGTGACAAAGTTGGCTTTTTCGCCCCAGCAAATGGGTACATCACTAATTCCAAATCCAAAATCATAGAACAAATCATGAAAATGGAACTTCCTCGCATGAAGAAAATAACGCCACTGTTGAGAGGGCTAAAGCCAGCCTGTGTGGTTCACAGGTGACTGGTGCTCCTCTCCCACTGATGGTGGGGGGGGGGGGGGGGGGTGAGAGGGAACATTTGACAAATTTGTTTGTCTATAGGAGCTTGAGAATGAAGGGTGTGTGGGGCAGGGTGGGGGTTGACAAGAGGAGGTAGTCAAATTGTGCAGGGGTCTCCTTGGGTAAAGCCATGGCCTACTTCTACATCGTCCCATGACCATAGGTGTCTCCAAGCCTCCATCCTCCTGGAGCAATAGCAGCTCCATACAGGGAGGGTTTTGAGAGCAGTAATTAGCCATTCATGGAGCCATTTGGTTTTTAATTATACAAGATGGTATTTTGCATACAGAAGCAATGACTTGGGAGATCACTTTAAATTCCTGGAGTTCCATACTTTCAGCGAAGGTGGCCAAAGTCATAACTCACAAGCTTCTGGTCCACTTTCCCTGAAGCATTTAAAGTGAGCTGTGTGTATTGATGATACCGACAGTCGGTGTGGGATGAAACCTGCGTTCGGATGAACCACTGCACCATGTGCTTGAAGCCATTCCCCAACTGGCAGGGTATCAACAGGAAGTGTGAGCGAACACTTCCAAACAAATGCAGGCTCCTTTCTGATGAGCAGTTTATGGACAAGTTGATGCTAAGGCCAAACCTTTTCTGCATTGGAGAGGGCAAAGCTGAGGCCAGCTTAATTAATTTCTGCATGGACGATGAACACTTCCTCAGTATTCATCCCCTCTCTTTTGATACTGATAATTTAGTTTATTTTTTATGTATTTATTGTAATTTATAGTTTTTGTTATTATGGACTGCAAGAACAACGGATTTCCCAACATGATTAAGAAACGGCAGAAACTGGAGCCAGAGGTGGGTGCGCCGGTGGCACTGCACCCTCACAGGTTCCGCCCTGACTTCAGGCTCTCTTTGAGTGAAGGGTTCACGTTCCCTGTGAACATGTCTCCTGGGTGCTCCAACTTAGCTCACATCCCAAGATTGTGCTGTTTGGCTAATTGGCTACTGTAGGAAATGTGTTTTTTAATGTAGGTAATGTAAAAACAAGCAAAGGGGAAAATGATAGACTTGAGAAAGAGAGAGAAAGTTACAGGAAATGTGCTGGAGGGGATGAGATTGCTCCCTGTATAGGCTGGACAGTGTCCTATCCATCGGTAAGTACCAGTCTCCACATTGTCCGCACCACTGTGGGAGAACGTTTCAGTACCAGAGAGGGCTTCACCTGTCACTTGCCAACAAGCAAAATAAAGAGGGAGATGTTAAAGGCAGGCACTTGCCTAGGTAGAGCATAGAAGGACGTGGACCTCATGTGGGCAACTAGGATTAGTGTAGATAGCCGCATTGGTTGGCATTGATGTGATGGGCTGAAGGGCCTGTTTTTGTACTGCACAGTTCTGTGACTCCATGACAGAAGGAGCAAAACCTGACAGCCTGAGCCAATGGATGTGGAGGATAGAGAGGGCAACGTCTGGTATAGGCAGATCCAATGGATGTGGAGGATAGAGAGGGCAACATCTGGTATAGGCAGATCCAATGGATGTGGAGGATAGAGAGGGCAACATCTGGTATAGGCAGATCCAATGGATGTGGAGAATAGAGAGGGCAACATCTGGTATAGGCAGATCCAATGGATGTGGAGGATAGAGAGGGCAACGTCTGGTATAGGCAGATCCAATGGATGTGGAGGATAGAGAGGGCAACGTCTGGTATAGGCAGATCCAATGGATGTGGAGGATAGAGAGGGCAACGTCTGGTATAGGCAGATCCAATGGATGTGGAGGATAGAGAGGGCAACATCTGGTATAGGCAGATCCAATGGATGTGGAGAATAGAGAGGGCAACATCTGGTATAGGCAGATCCAATGGATGTGGAGGATAGAGAAGGCAACGTCTGGTATAGGCAGATGCAATGGATGTGGATCATAGAGAGGTCAGGTAGAGCCAAATCAAAGATAATCCTCACAGGGTGTATGTTCGAAGCCAATCTAATTGCCCGTAAATTCTCTCGTGTGGTCCAACCCATGGTGGGAAAGAGAGCCTGTAATGGTTGGAGTCACAGCATGCTAGCTGACCGTCTGAATCCGATACTGCAGTAAATTCAGTTGTACAGTAACTAACAGAATCCTTTTGTGTCGTGAAAAGGCATCTGGATCGTCACAATAACACTCTCAGTCAACAGCCGTGATCCAACACATCAGTGTGTGCTTTAGCACAGCTGTAAGTGACTCGGGGAGTTACCAGGCATTAACCGTCCTCCTGGCAAGTATTCCTTTGACTCATCTGTGAGGCTTTCACAGATTCACTTGACTGAACCATGAATCATTAGGTAATCAAATGAGATAAAACCACTTTCGATAACTCCTTTTTTGTCTAATTCATTTACTCATTTGGATGGTTAGTTGGTTCAGCTTGCTGGTAAGAGGAGGTGGACACTTTTAGCTCTGTTTAATATTTTGTAATGGGATAATTTGTTTTTTAGTTAAATTTATTTATTGGGATAGAAGAATACATTGTGGATTTATGCTATTGTGATAGAAGATTAATTGGTGTCATTCACAACCTCTGGCTGCCCAAATTGTTTTATAGACACTGTAGTGAATTCACTAATGGAGGGAATACAGCCACCATTTTAGTGCAGCTCTTTCTCATAAAGATCAAGCTATCTGTGGGGAATAAACGGTCGATGATTCAAGCCAAGACCCTTCATCGGGACTCGGTCCACAACGTCGACTGTTTATTCCCCTCCATAGACACAGCCTGACCTGCTGAGTTCTTCCAGCATTTTGTGTGTGTTACCCTGGATTTACAGCACACTTCTTGCGTTTACCAGGCTATCTGCTCTTGGGATAAATAGAAAGGTATGGAGAGCTTCCACGTACTTCTTTCAAACAGTGTATGGGACCTCTCGCTTCACCCAAGAGAGCAGATGGGGGCCTGGTTTCATGTCTTGCCATAAAGACACTGCCCTGAATAATGGGTGTATATGACTGTAGCTTCTTGTCATCCAAGACTTGAGAATGCGGCTTGAAAGCATAACTGGGGGTGCTGTCAACTAAGTCATGGCACAGATTTCTGAATTATTCAAAGCAACATTTCACTGAATTATTGACTTATTTCCACATGTATTGTGCATTAGATTAACATTTATTTCAATAGATTTACTATGTGATTTACTGGAAGCAATATCATATCTTGGGGTAGGGGGGTGGGGGGATTCCTCACAGTCACTATGAAACCATGAAACAATTGTAGTCGTTCTCACAGAGTATGCTTCAGAATGTTGTTGAGTGTACATGATTGAATAGAATTGTATCTGGTTTTCCTCACATGGTGTATTGATGGATTTAATACAACTATGTCGTGTGTAATTCAGTACTCTCAATAATTCCATTTAATATCAGAGAATCTATACAATATACAACCTGAAATTCTTGTTCTTCACAAACATCCACGAAAACAAAAGTGCCCAAAGAATGAGTGACAGTAAAAACAGTTAGAACCCCAAAGACTCCCCCAGTCCCCCCCCCACGCACAAGCAGAAGCAAAGCAATGACCCTCCCCCTCTCCTGCTTTCTTCAGCACCCTCCACCCACCAGGCAAGCAATTGCAAAAGCCCCAGGAAAGACCATGATCTGCAGTAAAACAAAAACTAATCGTTCACCCAACAACTCGACATATCACAGGCTGTCTCTCTCCCTAATAAAGGTGTCCCCCTTTTCACATAAACACAGCATTGTGCTGATTTATGGTGTTAAAATCTGCCACGTTGCTTTTTTTCTGAGCTCCCTGACTCAAGAATCGGCAACCGACCCTCCCCTACCAATGAGAGAAAGAAAGAGAGCTTGCGATTCACATATTGAACTGCCCAGACAAGCCCCCCTTCCTCAGTTTGAAGACCTTTAGTTCCATTTGAGGAGCCACGTCTGCTCTTTGGTTGAGAATGCCTCAGATCTCAATGAACTGACAGGATATGTTCCCCCATGTATCCCCTGCCAACCCTGTCCTCACCATGTCAGGACGTCTATCTCTTCCCACCCTGTCTGCATCTTAGCACCAGCTTGATTCCTTTTGCTTTCCCAGTTCTGATACCCGTTAACTTTGTTTCATTCTCTTCTAATGAGGAGAATGACTTGATGGCTACTTACTGTTTTTATTTTGAGAAGATTTGCAGTTGGTATGGAGATTTATTAGAAGCTTTAGATCTCCAATTCACTTGGCCCAGAGAGCTATTGGAACTCATTAAGGGACAAAGGGATGTGGTATGGACTTGTATGTGAGTGTAATGAAAGTAGAAAACCACAGGAGGGGAGATATGCTGATAGTGAAATGTTTCTTCAAAATAATTGTGTTTTCCCTGTTTGTAATCATGCCACACTGGGCTCTGTAAAGAACAAGACAAGAAAATATTGAACAAACAGGAGAAAATTACATAAAAATTGAAAAAGGGAAAACAAAAAGGTGATAATGAAGCCCATAAGTTGCTTTCTTTTCCTTGAAAGCACCAGTGCTTGTCTTCCGTCGCTGATCATCTGACATTGCCATGATGCAAAGAGCAAATGGGATCAGAATGAATGGGGTAAATGGGAGAAAAATATTCTTGGACAATCTGTTGGAAAAATTGCTGAGTGATTTGCTATTTTATGGGTCACTTTGAAGCTCTTAGCGAGCTAGGAAGGTGATGACCTCATTGAGTGTACTCGCCATTTTGTTCATGTACACGAGTGGCTGAAGACTGAAAATGTTCTGCTCAAAACCAAGGCCACAATCACTTAAACACATAATTTAACTGAGGAGTATTTCGTGGGTGAGGAAATTTATCAGCACAGTGAGTGAGGTGAAGATAAAATATAAGTTCCAAACAGATATAGAATTGTGGTCGCAGTTTAAGTACTCAGGTGTAGATTGCTGAGGGAAATTGTTAAGTTGCTCACATGTAGATCAGAGTCTTGGAGAACTGGTTTAGGTACTGACAAAGGTGACTGCTCTTCCCAAGCATATCATGAAAACCAGCCTCCCCCTCCATGGACTCTAATCTACACTTCTCACTGCTTCAGTAAAGCAGCCAACATAATGAAAGGCCGCTCCCACCCACTCCAGACATTCACTTTTGCCCCCCCCCACTCCACTGGGAAAAAGATACAAAAGCCTGAAAGCACATACCACCAGGTTGAAGGACAGCTTCAATGATACTGCTTTAAGACTATTAAAAGGTTCCCCTGGTATAAGATGGTCTGTTGACCCACCTCATTATGGCCTCGCACCTTATTGTCTGCCCACACTGCAGTGTCACTGTAAATGCAGCACTTTATTCTGCTTTCTGCCTTTGAAGACCTGAGGCTTTATTATTTTTTAAGGATGTGGATGCCAGTGGAAAAAAAGCAATTTTAATTGCTTCTCCTTGACTGCCCTCTGAGGTGATAGTGCTGAACCACCTAGACACAGAATCATAGTGCACTATAGCACAGAGACAGGCACTTTGGCCCATCTACTGCTGCTGAACTGATATCCCTCCTTGAACTATTACAGTGTCTAAGGTGGCGGGATTCCACAGTGCTGCTGGGGTAAGGATCTATACTCAGTAACAAAGAATGAATTGGGTATTAAGCCTTGACCATTTGATTGCAACATGACTTTTAAAAAATTAAACATCATTGAATAACCAGACCCCTATTCACAAAGGTTAACTCTTTTTAGCACATTTTATTACCTGGGTGAAGATTTTATCAATATTCTTTGCCAATGGTTTGAAAAAAGATCATATTGCTACTTTTGGACTTTACTTGTTGGAGATTGGCACAGCAGAGTGGGCTGAAGGGTCTGTACTGTGATGTACAGCTCTATGTTCTAGGAATCATTTTTATGCTGGACTTTATTGGATGTTCCTTGGTTATGATGTGGGGTTACACGTTCTTGGGCAAGATAATGATGTCTATTGAAGGCAGATTTAAACAGCTGGAACTGTGGAATAAGCAGGGTTTTTTTTCAACATTATATGTTCCAATTGGCATCTTACCAGTTACAAGATATTAAAAATGTCTACAAATAACCACACAGACAGATGTGTCCAGCTTACAAGTTGCTATTGTAGCTGACGCCCAGGTGTAGGTCATAGTTGTTGGTGTACAGTACTGCTGCTCCAGTTTGCAATGACGAGCCTCATTACGGGAGCCCAAATGGTGCGCACGCATATTGCCTTGCTCTGACATACTTGGCTGAGAAGCCAGATTAACGAGTGGTTGACAGAGTTCAGACACCAGCCTTTTCGATAATAATGTTAAAACAAACTGGAAGATTAATATGCATTCAGGCTATTTCAAGACATTTTTAATGGAGCTGACTAGACAGTGGTTAAAGGCAGCCCAAGGTAGTCATAACCAAAACATGGCCCCATTTTTAATGAATGGAGCCTTCAATACACTGCAGTGGGCTGTAATCACTGGCCCCGTAGAGTTGCACGGTGCCTGATGGTGTAATGACAGGCAAAATCAGAACCTGGAGAGAAAAGTAACTATTGAGAAAGTTCTGTAACTCTGTAGAGTGCTTTACAGCTCAATTGCGAGTTGTAGTTATTGTGGTGACGTAGGAAGTATGATTGTCATTTATACAGAAGAGGATGTGCAAACAGGAATCTGATAATGTGCAGGCAATGGTGCCACTAAATATGCAAATAATGATGTGGCTCTAGCCGTGAGAGAATCAGCATCAGAGTTATGATCACTGTATACTGCATGTCATGACAATCAGCGTTTTCCAGCAGCAGTACAATATAATACTATATATTATAAGAAATATATATAATTAAGAATGTATTGCCAAAGAGAACAAAATTAGTCAGATAATGTTCCTGGGTTCATGGTCTTTTCTGAAACCTGATGGTGGAGGGGAAGAAGCTGTTCATAAAACGTGGGATCTGTGTCTTCAGGCTCCTGTACCCACTTCCTGATGGTCGTAATGAGAAGAGAGCATGTCCTTGTTGGTGGATTGTCAGACATCACTTTTTTGAAGACGTCCTTATGGTGGGGAGGCAAGTGCCCATGATGAAGCTGGCTGAGTTTACAACCCGCTGCAGCTTTTTCCAATCCTGTGCAGTGGCCCCAGTGAGATTCTCTCCAGCACACCTGGGAAATCCTTTAATGCGTTCACCAGTAGACCACTGGACTCCGTGCCACTCAAGACTTCCTTTGTGATGGGAGAAGCGACAGCAGGAGCCTAGTTCATGCAGAAAGTGCCACCATCTAGATATTGTGTTCCCCTTGTACCATTAAAGGACCAGCATTATCCATGTCTGCTCAACAGGTTAAAAAATCAACATTGATTGAAAAGGAAAGCAGCTAGTCAGTCAGGAGCAGTTCTGGGTCACATGACTCTAAAATTGATCAGGACTGATCCCAGCCTACCACCTTCTCCTTGCTGTGGAATGCCCTGACGATTTGTTCTTGCGCTTTTCACTCTGGGAAAGGGAGGTGGATGATGATCATTTTCAGCTTGACTGAGCATGTTAATAAGCACATATCTCATGTGGCCAATCAGCTATTTAGCCCTTATGCTGAAGCACTATTAAATTAGTATTTCATTCTCCCACTTATTGGGCCCTGAATCATTGGATCATTTTGTTTTCAGTAGAAATCCCTTTGTTTTTCCCATGGGTAACATTTTCCATAAGCTCTCTTCTTCTGGTCTTTTGCTGCTAGGAGATGGGCAATTGTCATGGCAACAAACCTTCCAAGATGCCTGGTGTCTCCCTGATTGGTGCATCTGTGCTGTGCAGCTTTCAGGTTAATTTATATTATACTTCAAAATACAAAGGCATGGCCTGATGTGCTGGTTAATGTTTCTATGATTGTTAGGAAGGTGATTTACAGGAGGCCAATAACGGCAGAAATTCTATATTTTCACCCTCCTTCTGCATGGCAAATCCATTCAGGCAGTGGAGAGGAACTCCATGTCGATGGCTCAGCCTAGAACAGGCAGTGGAAATTTCTAGTCAGTTCTGATACAGCTCCGTGTGTCCTGGAGATTAAACCCCTCATCCTGGCAGCCGTCTGTTTTTGCAGAGAGGCACGGACTTCTGTGCTGAGATCAAGGTGGGGGGTGAGGGGGTTTGAATAGCGTTGGTCAGGGTTAGAGGTGGGCAGCCAGTTGAACAGAGAAGACAGGATGGGGAGAGTGGAGTGGGTTTGGGGTTCCTGTCCTGGGGAGGTGAGTGAGGAGTATTGGGGAACTGTGCAGGAGTTTGGGTCAGAACTGGGATCAAGTGCACTTTTCCATGTTGGGGATGTTGTTCTGGCTCCATTTGGCTTTGGATTTGGGAAGTGTTGACCTGAATTGACCGTGGGTTCATGAAGTTTCTGTTCCTGACAATACTTGAGATTGGCATGTACAGACTAGTCAGATTTGGAACTAGATCTATCCCAGGCTGATTGGAGATGTCAGGAGAGGGAACTAGAGGTCCATGAGCCAGTAATCAACAGAGGATCAGAGGTGGAGAGGGTCAGTAACTTTAAATTCCTGGGTGTCACTATCTCAGAGGACCTGTCATATAAATATAGTTGTGAAGAAATCACAACAGCACCTCTGCTTCCTCATGAGTCTACGGAGATTCAGCATGCCATCGAAACCTTGGCAAACTTCTGCAGACGTGTGGTGGAAAGTGTGCTGACTGGCTGCATTACAGCCTGGTATGGGGACAGCAATGCTTTTGAGCGGTAAGTCCTACACGAGGTAGTGCATTGGGCCCAGTACATCATGGGTATTACCCTCCCAACTACTGAGCGCATCTACCTGAAATGTTGCTGCAGAAAAATGGCATCCATTAGAGATCCTCACCACCAGGCTGTGCTCTTTCCTCGCTGCTGTCATCAGGTAGAAGGTACAAGTGCCCCAGGACTCACAGCACCAGGTTCAAGAACAGTTACTACCCCTCAACATCAGGCTCTTTAATGAAAGAACTCCCATTTAAGGACTCTTTTTTATGGTGTTATTTCATGCTCGTTATTTATTGCTATTTATTTATTATCTGCATTTGCACAGTTTGTTTACCGTATACAGTTCCCAATGTTTACAGATCCTGTTTCTGGTTACCGTTCAACAGATTTGCCCGCAGGAAAAGAATCTCAGAGTGACGTGTATGTACTCTAACGCTAAATTTTACTTAGAATTTTGAACCTTATTCAGGTCACTCTCTCTGTGCCATTTCAGCATCACTCTCCTCTTCTGAATCATGCCAACGTAAGTTGGCTCACCCACCCTCTCTCAGACTCACTGCTCCCCGTTCAGCAGGAGTCATTGGGTTTGTGATAGGGCCCATAGGGTCATTAGAACCTTGCAGGGGTCAGGGTGAGTGAGATTTGCTGTGCTGGGTCAGGATGGTGGGATGTCCTGTCTTGCATCAGGTCAAGAAGGTTCCTGTCTGGGGCAAGGACATTGGAGAGTCTGTCTGCTGCTGAGGCAAAGGAAGTTGGGGTGGTGGTGTCCCATCCATCAGTCGACAGATTTACTTGGAATGTTGGGAGGAGCTGCCAGCTAGTCCCAGTGCCAGGAGAGAGCCCTGAGCCTCCTGAATGAGACAGCACGCTGGTCACATCTTTTCCCCAGTAATTCCACAGAGCGTAGATTTAAGGTGAGGTAGGGCAAGCTTTGAGGAGAGTTATGAGGCAAGTTTCTTCACAGAGAGAGTGGTAGTTGCCTGGGACACACTGCCAGGAGTGGTGGAAGCAGGTATGAGAGTGATGTTTATGAGGCATTGAAACAGCAGGAAACAGAGGTGCATGGACTATATACAAGCAGATGGGGTGAGTTTAATTTGCCATTGTGTTCTGCACAGACATCATGGGCATCATGTCTTACTGCCTGCTGGATCACCAAGGCCCTCACAAGCACCGTACCTGTTCCAGCTCCCCAGCTTCAGGGTGTGTTGCAAGAATACAAACAGTGTAGGGGCAAGATATGTGTGGGTATCTGGGAAGAACTGTTGAATGGAAAGAGATGGGTGATCACTTGGAAACACAAGAGAAGGTTTACCCCAGGAAATAGGGACTGGAGTAGGCCAATCAGTCCTTCAAACCTGTTCAATATGATCATGGCAAATGTACTCGGTTCCTCTTTTGTGCCAGTTTCCAATAGCCCTCATTGCTCAATCTCGTAAAAAAAAATTATCTATCTCCACTTTTAATACTTGATAATAATCTTCCCTTCACAACTCTCTGGGGCAGAGGATTCCAAAAAGAAAATTCTGTGCACTTCTTTTGAAGTGACCAGCCCCTTATAACCGTGTCCCTCTGGTGAGAACATCTCAACACCTACCCCACCATGCATCCTCAAAATCTTTTCTGTCTCAGGAATGTCACCCCACATTCTTGTAAACTCCAAAGAACACAACCCTCAGCTGCCTTAGCCTCTGTTGAGAGGACAACCAGGCACAAGTATCCAGATGAAGGGTCTCAACCCAAAATGTTGACTGTTCATTTCCCTCCGCCTGACCTGCTGAGTTCATACCACCATAAGAACAACAGTGAGCAGAGGATTTTCCTTTGGAGGGCTGCAGAGATGCAACTGTTCCACCAGTGAATGGTACAAATCCTCTTATCTATGTCATAATGAAAATGGTAGGCCAATCAACCCCTCAAGCCTGCCCCACCATGAGACATAGGAGCAGAATTAGACCATTTGGTCAGTCCAGTCTTCTCCACCATTTCCTCATGGCTGACTTATTATCCCTCTCAAGTACATTCTCCTGCCTTCTCCTCGTACTAATCAAGAACCTGTCAACCTCCACTTTAAATGTACCCAATGATTGTCCTCATCAGCCGACTATGGCAATGAATTCCACAGATTCACCGCCCTCTGCTAATTAAATTCCTCATCATCTCAGGTCTAAAGGGATACCCTCCAGCAGCCGTCTTTCTTTACACCTGGCACAGGTGTTCCCTGGTTTCAGATCTCCTTATTAGTAGTTTACATTAATTATAACAACAGCACAAACAAAAGTAGTGGATTAATCTGTTTGGCTGCACTGATTAAACTTTGAGTGGGATGATTCTGACCTGTGCATTAAATGCTTCACAATACCTTTCTTAGTGGTAGATTCACTACTTGCTGCAGCTCGACAGCAGGGTGATTCAGGGAACGCGGTGCAGGTGCAGGTGGAAAAGCAACAAGTATGATACGAGGTTGCAGCAGTCTCTGGTTAAAGGGTCAACGGTAATACAGTGGGAATGAGCTCTTTCTCAGCAGTGACCTCAGCCACGCATTGCTAACCGCCCACTTGGAGTTCCTGGGGCTCTCCGATCTGCATGTGGCAACACTAATGCAAATACATAGAACATAGAATAGAATACGGTGGACACAAGACCAGGTTTGTATTAGTGTACTCCAGAACCATTAGCTGTCAGCTTTGAAAGCTGCGTGTGAGACTTTTCAGTCATCAGGCCTGCGGATGGAGCAAGCTATGCTGGTCACACTGATGCTGTGTGATGTGGAGGTGCTGTGCCTGTCCCATGGGATTTGCACCAACTCTCCCTCACTTGGCCAACTTTTAACAGGGATCTTCCAGTTCCATTTGTGCAGTGCATAGTGCAGTCATCAATGCATTCTGCCCTGCTGCAGTCCAGGCCTGTGTGTGGCCTTTCACTGGGTTGCTACTGTGCCTAGGGACAGTGATAGCCTGATAGAATTCAGACACATGAGTTGACGCAGACACAAGTAGATGAAATAGTCATTGTAAATTGTTCCCAATATGAAGGTGAATGCTAAAAAGTTAAAAAGAAAATTTTAAAAGGGCAAGTTGTGGAGAGAATAAGATGGGATTGGTACAGTATTAATGGTCGTTGCGAGCTTGATGGGCTGAAGGGCCCCATTTCTCTCTCTCTCTCTCACTCATACTCACACACACACACACACATCTGGTGCACTGAGACTAGTGTCACTAGTGTCAATACAACAGTCTTTATAGGTACTGGCTTACTGCCCATGATGCCGCTGGGCAGCCATGAAGGTCCGCCATCTCTATTTGTGGCCACACACAGAATTAGAAGGATTCTTCATTGTTTTTTCGTAACATTTTGATTAACCAGTCAGGGTTGTTAGCCCTGAGCTGAACCCCTGAATCTGGGTTCATCTGGCCTCTAGCTGTTGACCTATTCCACATGGGTGACCAAAAGCCAAAGCACAGGGCAGGTCTCCAGCACAAAAGCCTCCAAACCCAATGGCAAGGTTGTGGTCTGCTCGGAGGAGGTTCTTGGAAGATCACTGCAAAGTGATCCAGCAGGCAGAGAACCAGATATGTCCTCCCCAGAATTGTAGAAATCTTCATGCAGACTGTCAGCTCAGCCAAGAGTGCGTCTTACAGCAGGGAAAGCAGCAGCCTCGCTGAATGACCTCTGCGCTCATGGTGTGAGTGTTCATGCACACTTGCACAGCACATTCTGTTGGCCATCAGCCACATGGACCACATGGCTTTGCTACAGATGCACCAAGCCGGCTCCACGCCTAACGTTGGGTGCCCTTTCCCGCACTCTGGGTCTACCTCCGTGGCAGAGCAAGTGGGGAAAGGCCAGTACAGAGTTTAAATCTGCGAAGCCCATTCTCACGTACGCACTGTTGTGGGTCCCGTGTGCACTGGAACTTTGCAATTCTTTTCGCCAATCGCAAACTGTTTTAATGCACTTTCCAGTACTGAAGGATTTCTGGGCCACTCTGCTTGGGGGTTTACTGGTAATGGCATCACTTGTGTAATGGGTTGCGATGCACAGAAGCTGGCAGCGCATGCCTGAGCTGTGACAAGATTCTGCAATGAATTAGGGAATTAAAGAGAAAAGTTCCCGGCACTTTGTTCTTCCCTGTGTTCCCAGCTCTTCGATGATTAAATGACTATAGATATGGCCTCTTGTTAGTGCAAGGGACCGCAGCTATAAGCTCTTTTTCCTGCACGTCCTGTCGTTAGTGTTGTTTTTTGAACAATATTATTCTCGTTTCCTTGTGTTATGCTCCAGATCCTAAAGGTCTTGCTGCTTACATGCACTTCCACAGCCAGCCACTAGGTGGGGCGAGAGTCACCACAGAGTATTGACCTCTGTTGGGCAAGGATGAGTGAGGACTGAGGTTGTGGAGAACTGGTTTGTGAGCAGGCACATGGAGTTTGGGGAAAGTGCCATCGACAGATATTCTGCCATTGTACTCTTTGCTCTTTGTCTCCAACTTATAATGGATTGTTAAACTGTTAAGCGACATAACGCAGAGCTTCCAGCATGTTCAGAACCGGGACAACCGGGAGACATGAGGGACTGCAAATGCTCGAATCTAGAGCAAGGAGCAATCTGCTGGAGAAATCAATGGGGCAAGCAGCATCTCTGAGGGGAAAGGACTCCAACAGAAAACTAGTCATCTGCATCTGCAATAAACATTCTTTCAATTCGGGACTTGCCTCCTTTGCAAAACCCACTGATTTTACACATATGATTAATTTTATTACGGACAGTCTGTCCACATCTTTAAACTATGTGATTCTCTGAGCATTTCCCCTTCTTTTTCTTCCAAGACTAGGCTATAATCCTGCTGACACTGCCAGCTTCCATTACTTTCTGCAGTTTCTTTGTGAAACTGGCTACATGTTTAAAGAGGTTATCCCCGATGTATTAGATGGGCTTTGTCAGGTAGCAAGCAGAGGCTGACCTGGTGCCTGACTCCTTTTCATTCCATTTCCCCACATTTCAGTTCATAGGACCGTGGCCAAAACATAATAGACCATAAGGCCATAGGACAATAGGGAATTAAGGGTCGCGGGGAAAAGACAGGTAGGTGGAGATGAGTCCATAGCCAGATCAGCCATGATCTTATTGAATGGCGGAGCAGGCTCAACGGGCCAGATGGCCGACTCCTGCTCCTATTTCTTATGTTCTTATGACATGGGAGCAGAATTAGGCCATTCGGCCCATCAGGTCTGCTCCACCCATTCCATCCTGGCTGATTTATTATCGCTCATAGCCCATTCTCCTGCCTTCTCCCTGTAACCTTTGATGCCCTTACTAATCAAGAATCTATCAACCTCCATTTTAAATATACCCAATGTCTTGGCCTCCACAGCCATGGCAAGGAATTCCACAGATTCACCACCCTCTGGCTAAAGAAACAATATTCAGAACATAAGAAATAAAACTAGGGGAGGCTATTCGGCTCCTCATGTGTCTTTCACCTTCCAGTAAAGTCAGGGCTGATTATCTACTGTACTAGCCCCATAAGTATTTAACAATCTATTAGCCTCTTTGTTGAATGAGGCTCTTGGGTAGAGAATTCCAAAAATTAACTTCCCTTTGGGGGAAGAAATGTTTTCTGATACAGGTCCTGAATAATTAGCCCTCATTGTCAAGAAAATATCTTCCATGCTTTCAGTCAGTTGAGCTGTGCAAGAGTTTTGCAAGTTTTAAATTGACTTCCTCTCTCACCACGTTGAAACGGTGATCCCTGGTTGTAGAGATCCCAGGAAGCTACACTGTGAAGCCCAGAAGAAAACAAACGGTGCACATTTCAAGAGGTCACCTCTTATTCTTGTGAACTCAGTCTGTTTAACTTTTCTTTGTTTGGCTAACAAGCCAGCTGAGGATTTACACAATCATGATCTGACTCAGAACAGATCTAAGGTACACTATGGAGCACCTCGGTCTGTTTGACTTTAGATAATAGCTTTACTTGGTGCCAGGTCATCTGAGAGCTTCAGAAAACTATTGTGATCTCTGTTAGTACCTTGTTGGGCAATTCCAGCCTCACTGGAATGCGATGGGACAGGTGCATGCTCACATAGGTATTTCTGACTGCTTTGGTCAATTAATTATTACAGCAGCTGCGACAGGCAAGTTGTGCATGGGAAGATCCCACAGATCCTTAAGTGACAATGTCGATGGTGATGTTTTGAGGAGCAGTGTTCACCAAGGAACCAGAAGAAGCCTGGCATGCCTGCTGGGGGTCCTGGGCTCAGTGAGACCCATTAATCTTTGGTCTCAAAGGCAAGAGTGCCGGTACTGGCAAAGCACTGAGTGCTTGCTGTGGTGTTGCTGTCAGTGGGTCAGAGGTCAGCTGCAGGCACAGCAGCCGGCTTTCAAACAGAGTTGCTGAGTGTGCATTGCATTAAGAGGCTTATGCTCAGGCTGAGACAAGATCATGTATCATTGTGGTGCACCAGAGTGTCAAACTGATTGGATTTACGTTTATTACCAAGCTGGCTGTTACATAAACCCCTACATTGGATCCTGGAAGAGGATGTGTAATGACCTCGCTCTCCTTCAAAGGTACCTTTTGCTTCCTGTTGCTTCATTTTATCAAGCGCTTGTGAAAACTCCCTCAGCGTCATTCTGAAAGTAAGGTTTGCCTGAAGCATAGATGGTCTGAAAGAGTTGTCAACTTTCGTGGAGCTTTTGTGTCCGCAGACCCATGAAATCTGCACCTGTTTTTGGGCCTGCAGCTGATGGGTGGTCAGTGGGAGGAGGAAATTGGCAGGAGTAGAAGAAAGAGGGAAGGAATTGGAATTAATCCCAGGATAATGATCCTGTGAATGACAGGGTTAATGTATGTGGAGTGTTTGATGCCTCTGGACCTGTACTCGCTAGACTTTAGAAGACTGAGGAGGGATCTCACTGAAACTTGTTGAATATTGAAAAGCCCAGATAGAGTGGACATGGAGAAGATGTTTTCTTATAGTGGGGGAGTTAATGATCAAGGGCAAAACCTCAGAAATGAAGGAACCCCCTTTAGAACAGAATAAGGGGAATTTACTTAGCCAGGGAGTGGTGAATCTGTGGAATTCATTGCCACAGATGGCTGTGGAGGCCAAGTCATTGGGTGTATCTAAAGTGGAGGATGATGGGTTTTCGAGTAAAAAGGGTGTCAAAGGTTACGGAGAGAAGGCAGAAGAATGGGGTTGAGAGGGATAACAAATGATCCATGGTGGAATCGTATAGGTCGAATGGCCTAATAATGCTCCCATGTCTTTTGGTCTGAGGGAGTGCAGCGATGAATTAAATGGTGGTAAGGAGATGAACATCCAGAGATTAGCAGAATGATGAACGGCCACTCAGTACAAACTAGAAATCAGGATTCCAGTTAAATGGGGACGATAGCAGGTGGAAATGACGTTACCCACAAGGAGGAAGGGTGACTTATAAATAGTCTAAGCATCCCCATGGTCGGAGCAGGGTGGAGGATGATTTTTTTGGAGTTGGGCAGGCCCACGGAGGAAGGGTGGCTCAATGCTGGAACTGTACCCAGTAAAGCTGAGACATGGAGTCATAGAGCACTACAGCGCAGAAACAGGCCATTCAGCCCATCTATTCTATACTGACATCATTCTGGCTGGTTCCACCAACCCACACCTGGACCATAACCCTCCATACCTCTCCCATCCACGTACTCAACCAAACTTCTCTTCAATGTTGAAATCAAACCTGCTCCCACCACTTCCACTGGCAGCTCGTTCCACAGACTTTGAGTGAAGAAGTTGTCCCTCATGTTATCCTTAAACATTTCACCTTTCACTCTTAACTCATGACCTCTAGTTCTAGTCTCACCTGACTGATGCACCATCAATAACTCTCTCTGAGACGTAAAGGCAAGATATCGGCTTTTATTGACTGGAAGAAGGAACAAGCAGTGATTGACCACCATACTACATCCTGGAGACTGAGGCCGGGCTCAGGCCTCAATCGCCTTTATACCGGGGTCTGTGGGAGGAGCCACAGGAGCAGTCGGCAGGGGGCATGTCCAGACAGGTATATGTAGTTCACCACACTGACCTCAGTGGAAAAGGCTTGCTTACATTTACTCTATCTACAGAAAAAACATAGAAACATAGAAAATAGGTGCAGGAGTAGGTCATTTGGCCCTTTGAGCCTGCACCGCCATTCAGTATGATCATGGCTGACCATCCAACTCAGAACCCTGTACCTGCTTTCTCTCCATACTGCCTGATCCCTTTAGCCACAAGGGTCATATCTAACTTCCTCTTAAATATAGCCAATGAACTGGCCTCAACTGTTTCCTGTGGCAGAGAATTCCACAGATTCACCACTCTCTGTGTGAAGAAGTTTCCCCTCATCTCTGTCCTAAAAGGCTTCCCCTTTATCCTTAAACTGTTCTGGACTTCCCCAACATCGGGAACAATCTTCCTGCATCTAAACACAAAGTACACTGCAGATGCTGTGGTACAAATCAAGATGTACAAACAAGCTGGATGAACTCAGCAGGTCGGGCAGCATCCGTTGAAAGAAGCAGTCAAAGTTTCGGGTGGAGACCCTTCGTCAGGACTAAAGAAGGAGGGGGCAGGGGCCCTATAAAGAAGGTGGGGAGAGGGTGGAAAACCAATCAGAGCAAAGATCAAGGGGTGGGGGAGGGGAAGCAGGGAGGGGACAGGCAGGAAAGCTGAAGAAGGAATGTAAGGGGAAAGCACTATGGGTAGTAGAAGAAGGCAGAGTCATGAGAGGTGATAGGCAGCTGGAAGAGGAGACAGAGTGAAGGTGGGATGGGGAAGAGGGAGGGAGGGAATTACCAGAAGTTGGAGAATTCAATGTTCATACCAAGGGGGCAGGAGACTACCCAGACACTATACGAGATGTTGTTCCTCCAACTGAAGTTTGGCCTCATCGTGGCAGTTGAGGAGGCCATGTATGGACATATCCGAATGAGAATGTGAAGGAGAGTTGAAATGAGTGGCAACCGGGAGATCCTGTCTGTTGTGGCGGACGGAGTGGAGGTGCTCGACGAAGCGGTCCCCCAATCTGTGTCGGGTCTCGCCGATGTAGAGGAGGCCACACTGGGAGCATCAGATGCAATAGATGACCCCAACAGACTCACAAGTGAAGTGTTGCCTCACCTGGAAGGACTGTTTGGGGCCCTGAATGGTGGTAAGGGTGGAGGTGCAGGGACAGGTGTAGCACTTACGCTTGCAGGGATAAGTACCAGGTGGGAGATCTGTGGGGAGGGACGTGTGGACAGGCAGTCGCGGAGAGAACGATCCTTGCGAAAAGCAGAGAGAGGTAGAGAGGGAAAGGTTCTCCAACTTCCGGTAATTCCCTCCCTCTCCCTTCCCCATCCCATCTCTACTCTGTCTCCTCTTCCAGCTGCCTGTCACCTCTCTCATGATTCTGCCTTCTTCTACTACCCATAGTGCTTTCCCCTTAGATTCCTTCTTCACCTCTCCTGCCTATCCTCTCCCTGCTTCCCCTCCCCACCCCTTGATTTTTCCTCTGATTGGTTTTCCACCCTCTCCCCACGTTCTTTATAGGGCCCCTGCCCCCTCCTTCTTCAGTCCTGACGAAGGGTCTCGACCCAAAACGTTGACTGCTTCTTTCCTGCATCTAGCATGTCCAATCCCTTTAGAATTTTATACGTTTCAATAAGATCCCCCCTTCAATCTTCTAAATTCCAGTGAGTATAAGCCTAGTCAATCCAGTCTTTCTTCATATGAAAGTCCTGCCATCCCAGGAATCAATCTGATGAACCTTCTCTGTACTCCCTCTATGGCAAGAATGTCTTTCCTCAGATTAGGGGACCAAAACTGCACACAGTACTCTAGGTGCGGTCTCACCAAGGCCTTGTACAACTGCAGTATAATCTCCCTGCTCCTGTACTCGAATCTTCTTTCTAAATCTTTTTATTAATATTAGTAATATGGACAGAATACAGATGATACATTGATAAAGAAATTACCAACATACACATTCCATTACATATGAAAAAAAAACATACATAATAGTTACAATATAAATGAGTTTACCAAGACATAAGCCATAAGATATATGTATGGACATAGTAAATCTAAATATTTCATAATGTATAATATAAAAAAAACAGAAAAAAGAAAGAAAAAAAAACAAAAAAAAATTTATATAATGCAAAACTAACTAATCTAATCTAATAACTATAACTAATAAGTAATATAAAAGAAAAAAAAACAAAAGAAGGAAAAAAAAAAGCGGGCTGTTTATAATATCTCACAAAAATAAGTATTCATCAATGCCGTCACTTCCGGTCCTCTCAAAATACATAAGCTAAAAGCTGGGAAATCAAATGAACTTGGCACAGGGTCAAATCTTCTTGCTATGAATGCCAACATACCATCCGCCTTTTTCACCGCCTGCTGTACCTACATGCCCACCTTCAATGACTGGTGTACAATAAGAACCAGGTCTCAATGCGCCTCCCCTTTTCCTAATTGGCCACCATTCAGATAATAATCTGTTTTCCTGTTCTTGCCATCAAAGTGGATAACTTCACATTTATCCACATTAAATTGCATCTGCCATGAATTTCCCCACTCACCTAACCTATCCAAGTCACCCTGCATCCTCTTAGCATCCTCCTCACAGCTAACACCGCCGCCCAGCTTCGTGTCATCTGCAAACTTGGAGATGCTGCATTTAATTTCCTCGCCTAAATCATTAACATATATTGTAAACAACTGGGGTCCCAGCACTGATCCTTGCAGTACCCCACTAGTCACTGCCTGCCATTCCGAAAAGGTCCCGTTTACTCCCACTGTTTGCTTCCTGTCTGCCAACCAATTCTCTATCCACATCAATACCATGCACCCAATACCGTGTGCTTTAAGTTTGCACACTAATCTCCTATGTGGGACCTTGTCAAAAGCCTTTTGAAAATCCAAATATACCACATCCACTGGTTCTCCCCTATCCACTCTACTAGTTACACCCTCAAAAAATTCTATGAGATTCGTACTTTGTATCCTGCTGTCAAATTCTTATCTCAGTCTCCTATGTTCCATGAAATGATGTCCTAACTTAATCAACCATTCCCTATAATTCATGTCCTCAATCCAATGTTAATTTTCTTTCTGGAAAAATAACTTCGGATTGCACAGCACTGAAAGAAACGGCATTATGTGCTTAAGATCCGAATGATAAATAGGAATGGTGGTCGTTCTTGCTGCATTGATTTTGTGCTAAAAATATCAATGTGTACTTGTGGTCTGCTCCCCTCATGACCAAGGTGTACCAAAACCCCCTGGATCAGTAGCCCACAGCATTTTTTCTTCAAAGCCTTGACACGTGATCTTAGCTGACGGGAACTCTGACTTCCATGAAAAAATGCTGGAATTTTCCTCAATTTTGTTTCAATATGGGTGGGTGGTCCTAATCCATTTGGAACAGCCTGCAAAGAGCCAGCAGTGTGAGAAGCTACCATTCATCACTGTGCTCTGCATTCTGTTTGGCTCCATTTTCTATCCTTGCAGCCATTGTGCTATAACATTTTCCAATATGTCTGTTGTGCGACAGTTTGTCACACGTCTTTGGAAATTTTCTTGACAGCATTGATGGCATGAGTCTCCATTCTGTTACATCATGATTTTAGTCAGACTCATTGCTCTTTTACAGAACCCTGCTGGCTCTCATCGATTATCCCGAACTATCCTGATCAGTTTGCTGTGACTTTCAAACAGCATGTGCTGATTCAGATGATATCTCTAGAACCATGCCATTGTCAAAGAACCATTGCAAAGTTGTAGTCAGAACTTTCACCCTCACTTCACTCGGTAACACACACAAAATGCTGGCAGAATTCAGCAAGTCAGACATCATCTATGAAGGGGAACAAACAGTTGATAATTTGGGCCAATACCCCTCATCAGGACTCAAACCTCCAGCATTTTGCATGCGTCACTCTGGATTTCCAACACCTGCACAGTCTCTTGTGTTTACGCTCCACTGGGTAATTTTGGATGCGTCCAGACATAGTCCATTGGCACAGCTAATGGGACTGCTGCCTCACATTGCCGGACACCCAGGTTCGATTCTGGCCTCTGGTTCAGAATGCTTGCAGTTTGCTTGTTCTTCCTGAATCTGCATGCATCTTTCTCATGTGTTCGAGCTTCCTCCCACATGTGGGTTGGAAGGCTAATAGGCCATCATAAATCATCCCCTGGGTGAGTGGGGAGTTGGTGAGAATAGGGAAAGAATGAAATAGGGTTAATGTGGGTGATGGTCAGAGCAGAACCTGTGGCCTATCGAGACTGTTTCCATGCTGTGAAAAATTCAATGGCTTCTCATTCCTTGTACAGATTTCACACTCGTGCTTACTTCCACGAATGTAGCTGCACCTTCCACATTAATATAGCACCTTCAGTAAAAAGGTCTTGAATGGAGATTTGCCATCATTTGTACCTAGATGCCCGTGCTGTTACGATCCCACCACCTCTGACACTGGATAGCATTTGGAACGTATTCACAGTTTTGTTTATTTTTCTTGCCTAATTCTCAGTGACACATTACTGAGCTTCCTTTGGTACCTATTCCATAAAGCAGCAGGTTTGGTCCTCCTGCTGTAATGATGTGCATATAACAGAACTGTGCAAGTATTAGCCAGGCTTTCTAAATATTTCATCATATCAATAATTTAATGACAAAATGCACAGGAGCCTCCTTGGTGGCCTGTACAGTGCATCACCAATGAGTGTTGGTTGCTGTGGTTACCACATTATCATGTGATGAAGAATAAGGGTGGAAGCAGGGATGGGTGTTTCCATAGTTACAATGAAAAAAAACTAGTTGATTATGTCTTAAAGAGATAACCCAAAAGCATCATTAATTCTTACTCATCCTAGTGATAAGGTAGCAGAGTAGGTCACACATCATACCTCGAACAATATTAAAGAAAGCAGCCGGTCAAAATTCCAACACTTTCTATGCAGCAGAATGAAAAAATTGGCCGATTTATCCTGCTGGGGTTCCATCTCTGTTAAGATTCCTTTCGACTTTGAACGTTCCTGACGACAAATGCAGATGCAACACAAAATACTGTATGTCATTTGTTTTTAAATACCTTTCAGTTTTAGCAAGCACTTATAGACTCACGGTCATTCATCATGGAAACAGCTCCTTCAACCCAACACATACAACCTGTTTGTTTGCCTGGTTTTTCCAAAGAAAAGAGGTGGTTAATCCAGTATCATCCACAGGTGTATGGGGTGTCCAGGGAGTGGTCAAGGGGTTTGTCGAGTCCATTCTGGGGCAGCTCGCTCACCTTTGACACTTGTCTCTCTGCACGTGAGAGTGGCCACACCCCAGTTCACTGCTTTGACAGGTGAGAATAGCGAATGGGCTCCACGTGTGGTCAGCTCCGGCAGTGGGCAGGGAAGGTATCCAACGGCAAGGAAGGCAGTTCGCAACGTTTCGAGGAAGGCAAAGGTCACGACGAGGCACAGAAGTGGTCATCCACTGCAAGCAAGGAAGAGCCCAGTTGTGACGACTGCTCGTATCACAGGACCTGGACTTCTGAGGTCGAGAGTGAGGAACGTCTCAGCACTACAGCTGACATCACTGGATATAATGGACGACCAAATCATCTCCAGTAATGTCTCATAACTACACCACCAGCACTACTGCTTGACAGCGTTACGGATGCTGGCTTGAATGGAGTCATAGATGGTGGGTCCATGTTTGCCTCCAGCATCAGAACAACACCATCTAGTGGAGCACTTCAGTACTGTAGTGGGGAGCCCAGGCAAATCAATCCCAGGGTAGTTCACTCTGGTGTAGCGAAGCTTCCTGGAATGGCAGGATTTTTATTTGAGAAGAAGTTGATTGGTGGTTTGATTGGAAGTTTGGGTAGGTACTAATGGGAGGGTTATGGAGTGCTATAAACCAGGTCCAGTTGATGGGGCTAGGCACAATAATCGTTGGGCACAGACTAGATAATGCCAAAGAGTCTGTTTCTGTGCTGTAGTTTTCTCTACGACTAAGTTTCAGATCAGTAGACAATAGGTGCAGGAGTAGGCCATTTGACCCTTTGAGCCAGCACCGCCATTCAATGTGATCATGGCTGATCATCCACAATCAGTACCCTGTTCCTGCCTTCTCCCCATATCCCTTGACTCCGCTATCTTTAAGAGCTCTAACTCTCTCTTGAAAGCATCCAGAGAATTGGCCTCCACTGCCTTCTGAGGCAAAGCATTCCACAACTCTCTGAGTGAAAAAGTTTTTCCTGAACTCATTTGTAAATGGCCTACCCCTTATTCTTAAACTGTGGCCTCTGGTTCTGGACTCCCCCAACATAAGGAACATGTTTCCTGCCTCTAGCGTGTCTAATCCCTTAATAATTTTATATGTTTCAATCAGATCCCCTCTCATGCTTCTAAATTCCAGTGTATACAAGCCCAGTCACTCCAATCTTTCAACATATGACAGTCCCGCCATCCCGGGCATTAACCTCGTGAGCCTACACTGCACTCTCTCAATAGCAAGAATGTCCTTCCTCAAATTTGGAGACCAAAACTGAACACAATACTCCAGGTGTGGTCTCACCAGGGCCCTGTACAACTGCAGAAGGACCTCTTTGCTCCTGTACTCAACTCCCCTTGTTATGAAGACCAACATGCCATTAGCTTTCTTCACTGCCTGCTGTACCTGCATGCTTACTTTCTGTGTCTGATGAACAAGGACACCTAGATCTTATTGTACTTCCCCTTTTCCTAACATGACACCATTCAGATAGTAATCTGCCTTCCTGTTCTTGCCACCAAACTGGATAACCTCACATTTATCCACATTAAACTGCATCTCCATGCATCTGCCCACTCACCCACCCTGTCCAAGTCACCCTGCATTCTCCTAACAATCTCATATTTCACACTGCCACCCAGCTTTGTGTCATCTGCAAATTTGCTTATGTTACTTTTAATCCCTTCAGCTAAATCATTAATGTATATTGTAAATAGCTGGAAAGGATTTTAGGATTGAGATGAAATTTCTTCCAAGGATGGAGAATTTTTGAAACTCTTTACCTTGCCGGCCTGGGACAGCTCAGTCAATAATTGCATCGAGTCTGGCGGATTTCTGGATATGAGAGGAATCAAGCACAGGAAAATAGTGTTGAACTAAACAATGTCATATTGAAGGGCACAGCAAGCTTGAGGGGCAGAGTGGCCTACTTCCACTCCTATTTTTGATGCTGAGGCTTTAGAAGACATTGGTCGGACCACATATGGAGTATTGTGAAGGATGTGTTGGCATAGGTTAGTTAAGAAGATTCAGTCGCTAGGTATACATGGAGAGGTAGTAAATTGGATTAGACATTGGCTCAATGGAAGAAGCCAGAGAGTGGTAGTGGAGGATTGCTACTCTGAGTGGAGGCCTGTGACTAGTGGTGTGCCACAGGGATCAGTGCTGGGTCCATTGTTATTTGTCATCTATATCAATGAGCTGGATGATAATGTGGCAAATTGGATCAGCAAATTTGCTGATGATACAAAGATTGGAGGTGTAGTGGACAGTGAGGAAGGTTTTCAAAGCTTGCAGAGGGATTTGGAACAGTTGGAGAAATGGGCTGAAAAATGGCAGATGGAGTTTAATGTGGACAAGTGTGAGGTATTGCACTTCAGAAGGTCAAACCAAGGTAGAATATACAAGGTAAATGATAGGACACTGAGGAGTGCAGTAGAACAGAGGGATCTGGGAGTACAGATACATAATTCCCTAAAAGCGGCGTCACAGGTGGATAGGGTAGTAAAGAGAGCTTTTGGTACATTGGCCTTTATAAATCACAGTATTGAGTATTGTAACGTTCTCCTTCGGGTGTAACTAATAACGCTGAATTCAACATCGAGATAAACTAAATATTATAAACTAAATAACTGTCGTAAAGACAGCACAGAGTATAAGAGTTGGAATGTAATGGTGAGGTTGTATAAGACACTGGTGAGACCGAATTTGGAGTATTGTGTGCAGTTTTGGTCACCTAATTACAGGAAGGATATTAATAAGGTTGAAAGAGTGCAGAGAAGGTTTACAAGGATGTTGCCGGGACTTGGGAAACTGAGTACAGAGAAAGTTTGAATAGGTTAGGACTTTATTCCCTGGAGTGTAGGAGAATGAGGGGTGATTTGATAGAGGTGTATAAAATTATGATGGGTATAGATAGAGTGATTGCAAGCAGCTTTTTCCACTGAGGCTTGGGGAAGTAAAAAACCAGAGGTCATGGGTTAAGGGTGAAGGGGGAGAAGTTTAAAGGGAACATTGGGGGGGCTTCACGCAGAGAGTGGTGGGAGGGCGGAATGAGCTGCCAGATGAAGTGGTGAATGCAGGCTCACTTTTGACATTTAAGAAAAACTTGGACAGGTATATGGATGAGAGGGGTTTGGAGGGATATGGCCCGGGTGCAGGTCAGTGGGACTAGGCAGAAAAATGGTTCGGCACAGCCAAGAAGGGCCAAAAGGCCTGTTTCTGTGCTGTAATGTTCTATGGAGAAGGTCCAGAGAATATTCACAAGAGGGTTCGTGAGAATGATCCCAGGAATGAAAGGGCTAATGCATTTGATGGCTCTGGGTCTGTACTTGCTAGAGCTTAGAAAAATGAGATGGGTTCCATTCAAAACCCTTAAAATACTGAAAGACCTAGATAAAGTGGACGGGAAGAGGATGTTTTCTATAGTTGGGGAGTCTAGGATCAGAGGACACAGCTTCAGAATACAAGGATGTCCCTTTAGAACAGAGATGAGGAGGAATTGCTTTAGCCAGAAGGTGGTGAATCTGTGGAATTCATTGCCACAGATGGCTATGGAGGCCACTTTGTTGGGCAGATTTTAAATGGAGGTTGATTAGTCAGGGCATCAAAGAAGGCAGAAGAATGGAGTTGAGAGGTATAAAAGATCAGCCATCTAAACTATCTCGATTTTATCCTAATATTAGTCCTCTTTGTGATAGATGCAAAAGTGGCGAGGCTTCTCTTATTCATATGTATTGGACCTGTCCTAGTCTAGAGAAATTTTGGAGAGATGTTTTTATAACCTTATCCTGTATTCTGAATCGCCACTTAGAACCTAACGCTTTAATTGCTCTGTTTGGTTTCTTGGGTGAGACAGATATACGCTTGAGTTAGACTAAATGTCGAATATTATCTTTTGCTTCTCTCCTGGCTAGACGCCTAATTCTTCTTAGATGGAGAGATGTTGCCCCACCCACGCACGCTCAATGGCTTAACGATATCATGTCTTGTTTAGACCTTGAAAAAATTCATTATTCGATTCTTAATTCGGATATAAAGTTTCATAAGATCTGGGGACCTTTTATTGAGTATTTTCATAATTTTCCTTTTAATTAAGTTTTTTTTTATGTCCCTTGCTTTCAGCTTTTTTTTGGTAGTAGGCATTATTATCTTCTGTTTTCAAGTGTATTTACAGTTTTGGGGGTTTGAATGTTCTGATTTATATTTTCTACATTTTGTTTTGGTTGGTCTGGAGTTTTTTTGAGGAGTTGGGGGTGGACACTAACTTTACACGACTTCAACCTGGGTGCTTTTTCAATTATTTTATTTTGTATTATATTACTATTGTATTTATTTATTTAATTAATTAATTTATTTATTTATCTTGCACTGTACTAATTTCCTATTTTGTTTTTGGGGTTTTTTCTTGTAGTGTTGTAGAAAATGCATTAAAAAATCAATTAAAAAAAAAGATCAGCCATGACGGAATGCAGGAGCAAACTTGATGAGTTGAATGGTCTAATTCTGCTCCTGTGTCTTATTGTCTTCTGATTCTTTAGTCTCAGACCAATATCACTCAGATACGCTACCGTATCAGTACCTCATTATCACTGAGCAAGCAAGCTGCCAAAACTCTCCAAGTCGCAGCAGTGAAATGCTTTGTTTTTTGAGGGGTCAACGACCAACAAAGTCTGAGGATGTGCTGGGGGCACCTGAAGTTCTTGGGCACGCGACTGACAATGAATGGTGTGGAGTCTCCCAACTCGGGCAATGGGTGCTACTTTCTGAGACTGTCCGGCAAGAGAGATTCAATCACAGATGCAGGCATCCCAAAATCTTTTGTGCATGTTGGCAATTGCAGTAGTGCTTGTTACGTGTGTGCGGATCAAGAACCACAATGGAGTAGCAGGATGAAATGTTTTTACTGAGTCGTGTTACCGAGTGTAATGCTGGACATCTTACAGAGCAGGAGCAATGAGCTGTCCCATACAATTTGAAAGTCCACACAAAAAGAGAGCATCTCACGGGCTCAATTCACCGCAAATTCATTCAGCTGCATGCACACATTTACCACGTTCTCGCAGTCAATACAACACAATTCACAGCTTTGCTTTTGGGGCCTGGGGAAGAATATCAAATGAGGGATCTAGCTTCCAGATAAAATGCCAGTCAGTTAAAGTCAATGCACAGACAACCTTCTTTTGGCAAAATGGTAGTGAGTCTCTAGAATTCTCTTCTTTGTTGAGGTGAAATCATTAGAAGTATTTAAAGAACAAGTAGATAAACTTTTGAAAGATCGGGGGATTGAGGACCATGGAGGGAAGCAGCTGAGGCTTGGGGTAAGTCAGCCAAGGTGATTCAATGGTGGGAAAGATTTGAAGGGTTGAGAAGGCCTGCTGCTGATCCTATTTTCTTGTGTTTGTTATGTATCATATACTGAAAACCCTTCACCATCTGTTCACTGTGACCAGCTGGTCATCAGGTGGATGTTAGCCATGATCCATTACTTCAGCCTTATCTGTTGCCCAGTAACCTGGCATCTTGATGCTTGTGAGGGAATAGCCACTTGGCATGACCTCCTTTCGGAAGGCATCAACATATTAGTACTTGCAGAACGCTTTCAGACAGACTCATCTCTGCATTTAAGCTTAATTTTTGTCCAGAGCTGCTGATTATTCCAGAATGAAACAGAACAGTAAACACTGGAAACATGCAGCAGGACACATGAAAAAAGAAACAATTAATGTTTCAGGCCAAACACCCTTTGTCGTACGAGGGGAAGAGGAAAAATAACAGATAGTTTAAATTGCAGAGAAGGTGGAGGGAGAGAAGAGTAGAACAAATGGAATAACTATGATAGGATGAGGCCTGGGTTGCCATGGAGATGGGTTGATAGTGATGCTATTCCAAGCCTCCATTACAACATAGCTCAAAGACAGTGCCTCTGTAAGTTCTTCCAGGTGGCAGTCCAGGATCGAGTGGTATTCTCAGTCTTGGCAGCCTGTCCAGTGCTCTGTTTCAGTCCCCTGAAGCTGAAGCATTAATAAGGCCGCATTCCCATGGAGCACGACGACAGACATCTAGCTTTTTCCTTCAAGCTTTGCACCACTTGATATGGCGCAGGTATTTTGCTGCTGGTGTTGCCTCTCAACGCTTTCTCATCCAATATTCTTCTATTATTTTTCACTTCTGCAGAAATTCTGAGATAAGACATACAAACCTTGTGAAAAATAAAACTGGAAATGAGCTGAATTGCAGCAATAAAAATGTCAGTGTAACTGAGGGCTCTCACAGACATACAGAGAATGCATCATTAAAGTCAGTTAAGTTGTTGACCAAAATAACATTTTTTTAACAACATGGATACCACTAAAGCGCAGATTCTGACATCTTATTAAATGGCCTCACAGCGATCATTATATGTGGTAATCCAAGATTACTGAAACCTGATCGGAAACACGAAGACTTGGATTTTATTTTTTGTTGTGCTAATCTGTGCTGTCAGTAGAATTAAAACCCAGATAGGTTCCCCACAAAATATCATGGTCAATGAAAAGAGCAATCTGGAGGGGTCTGTCCTGAAATCTTGCACGAAAGCAGAACACATACAGTTTCCAACTAGCATTTCCCGGCAGACCCAAGGAGAGTATCAGCAGTGGGAGGCGCACTCCACGGGGCAGACTGATGCCAGCAATACGTGGCCGCAGTGCTAGGCAGAGAGCCTTCAGAGAGGCAGGCAAGGCCGCAAGGTCCAATGACAGTGAGTTAGCACTCTTATCAGTGAGGCTAATGGCAGGAGAGCGGGAGGCGAGGAGGCATCCCGGGAAGAATTGCACCGGAGTTGGCTCCAGCTGTGGGAACGCCCACTCCGGAATGCATGGAAACATCCAACTTGCCCATGCCAGGTGAGACCCTATCCAAACAAGTCCCATGTTCCTCTAAACCTTTCCTATCTATATACAGTACCTGTTCCAGAGTCTTTGATATGTTATCATTCCTGTCTGCTAGTGACAGACATGCCTGTGACTCCCGACCCCAGAGACCTGAGCCACCCACCCGTAGTAGTACAACCCTGAGGCTCCTGTCAGGTGGCGGGAGGACTTCCTGTTGGCTTAAGCACAGTCTGTGATGGGTAGAAAGTGTTTCAAAACGCTGTAATGTCAGGGCTCTCCGTGTCAGCAGTGTCCATTCAAATTGGCGCAAATACAACATCTTTATGAAATCTCTTTCCTGTTGTACCATGATACTCGATAAAGATTCTAGTTTGTTCCCTAACTGACTCAGTAAAGGAGGAAACAGCAGTGCCTGACTATCACAGAGTGCCCCAACAACACCATCACTGTTATGGGGAATACGGATATCACCAGCGCAACCTTACCCCGGTTAACCTGCTTTTACACCACAAGATTTAGGAGCTGAATTAGGCCATTTGGCCCATTGAATGTGCTAATTATTCAGCTAATTTGTGCATGAAAATGGTATTAGTGGAGGAAACTTCCTGGCTTCCAGATTCCATACTTGTGTGTGGACACGCACACACACACACACACACACACACACACACGCACGCATGCACGCACGCACGCACGCACACACACACACACACGCGCACACACACGCGCGCACACACATGCACGCACACACGCACACGCACACACACACACTCGCGCGCACACACGCACGCACACACACGCGCACACACACGCACACACACGCACAGTGCTTGGACAATTGGCATTTAAAGATTCAGTATCCAATGTGATTATCAGTCTGCCTTCAAATCAAGCAGCCTTCTATGGTTTGGGGTCACTGAAGGGTACTGCACAGAAGAATCTCCTTTAGGCCATCATTCCTGTGCTAACTCTCTGAAAGACCAATCCAATTCGTAACACTCCCCTGCAATCTCCCTGTAATCCAGCATTTCATTTACTTTTGGATAGAAATTCCATTCCCTATTGAATCTTCCTCCACCACACATGCAGATCACAAAATGATGCCAAGTGAAAAATTGCCTTATCTCCCCAGCCCCACCACTCAGTCTTTTTGCCAATGAAACACCCTCTGTTCACCAACTCATCCATCACCATAAACATTTCCAGGTGCATTGTCAAGCACCCAAGGCAGGAGTACCCAACCTTTTTAATGCCATGGACCCCTGCCATTCACCAAGGGATCAGGTTGGGGAGCCCTGACCGAGGGTGTTCTTTGTGCATAAGTGCTCCATATACCTACTATGCAGGGCCTGTCCCTTTGTCTCATGGATGTTTTCTTATAAATTCCCTGTTTTAATTTGATAATGTAGATTTGTTGAGTTAAACAAAGCAGAGAACAGTCTGTTAGAAGCCATGTGTCAGCTTTTCAGGCAATTGTTCTGGGTGGATGTTCTAACAGAAGCAAAGGCAGCTGTGGGTGTTCAGCTCACTGGGTAAAAACCGGGACCTTCATACAATATTGTTCTACCTGCCCTGTTGCTGTGGGATTTTCTGTATATAAGATGTATCCCTCTTGGAGAACAGTTTTTAAAATATGCATAATATAATATCAGAAATAGTGCTTTGAATTCTTTACTCCAAAGCATATTTTTCATGTAATTTCCTTCTGTTCCCTTTTTCTGTTGGAGATATTTGGGCTGGTTTGGCCAGTAGTGGTTAGCACAACACCAGCTGTAAGACAGGGGATGCTGTCCGTAAGGAGTTCGTACGTAGGTTTCCTCCAGGTGTTCTGGTTTCCTCCCACATTTCAAAGGATTAAGGTCAGGGTTAGTGAGTTGTGGACATGCGGTCTTAAAGCCAGAAACATAGCAACACTAAGGCACTCTTCATTGACTTGATTGATGCAAAACAACACACTTCATTGAAGGTTTTGATGTACATGTGACAAATAAAATAAATCTGTGAATCCGTGATCTTTGGATACTCAGTTCCATCTCCTGTCCCTGGACCCAGTCATCAGGAGTTGGTACGATACTCAGTTCCATCTCCTGTCCCTGGACCCTGTGATCAGGGATTGGAATGATACTCAGTTCCATCTCCTGTCCCTCGACCCAGTCATCAGGAGTTGGAATGATACTCAGTTCCATCTCCTGTCCCTCGACCCAGTCATCAGGAGTTGGTACGATACTCAGTTCCATCTCCTGTCCCTCGACCCAGTCATCAGGAGTTGGTACGATACTCAGTTCCATCTCCTGTCCCTGGACCCTGTGATCAGGGATTGGAATGATACTCAGTTCCATCTCCTGTCCCTCGACCCAGTCATCAGGAGTTGGAATGATACTCAGTTCCATCTCCTGTCCCTCGACCCAGTCATCAGGAGTTGGTACGATACTCAGTTCCATCTCCTGTCCCTCCACCCAGTCATCAGGAGTTGGTATGATACACAATTCCATTCTGGTTTGTGGATCTTGGGTAGGAGGTAGAAGTGAGCAGTGTGGGATAAGGGAACTATGACTTTGGTGGCAGTGGGTGTGAGTTCTCCAGAGTTAATGAGGTCAGTGATGGTCTTGGAGACAATTTTCTGCTGGTTCCGAGTGGGTTCTTCCTCAAGGGGTAGGCATGAGATGTCCGAAGCTTTCTGCTTAGCCTCATCAAGGGAGAGGTCAGACCACCAGGATAAACCAAGCCAGCTCCAGTCTTTGCCACCTTGAAAGGCAACAGCAACGCTCATCTTTCCCGCTCCCAGCCCACTCTCTGGAGTATGGCCAGAGAGCTCCCTGGATAATCTTGTTATGGGAACCCCATCTCAGTTTGATGAACATTGAGAAGATACATTCCATAAAAATTTACCAGATCTTGGTGCCTGATGGACTTTAAATTCCCTGAATAAATTAATAATTTTCTTCCATTATCGCCGTTAACTCTATGCCTTACCTATTGTTATTTCTCTCTCTTTGGTTACTTGCAGCAGCTTGCTCCTGCTTTCATCTCTCAGCTAACTGCTGGAGTTGAGCTGGTTGCTATCATCGCTGCTGTCTGTCTTAAACAGACATTGGCTGTCAGCTGTCCTTAATGCGCAAACCATGTTTTCTGTTTAAACTTCAGTGAAGTTTGTGCAGTCAGCTCTCTGTAAATACAGCACTTAATTCTGCTAAACAGACACTAAACACTGCAGCACCTCAGCAGGTCAGGCAGCATCTACGTTTCAACATTTCAGGCCGAGACCCTTCACCTATCATCTGCAAGCTTGGATGCCTTCCCCTCTCTTCACCTCCTTATTCTAGCTTCTTCCCTCTTTCTTTCCAGTCCTGATGAAGTACCTCGGCCTGAAAGGTCGACTCTTTAATCCTCTCCACAGATGCTGCCTGACCTGCTGAGTTCTTCCAGCACTTTCTGTGCATTGCTGCGGAATCTCTTGTGTTTATTAGTACTTCACTCTGTTGCTTATTCCATCTTTAGATTGAATAATCTGTGCTTTAGTAAATAATAATCTTTTAGTTCCAATTTGTTTGAGGTATACAGTTTATCACTTAACTGTGCCATCCAAGTATTTGAAATGATACTTTGTGAAATTCCTGAGTAATTGTGATATTACTCAGAAGAATGTGTTATAGTGATCAATCTCAAATTTCCCAAATCACATTCCCTTCCTTAGTCATCACATGCCTTTACCAAAGGGTGATCGGTGAGGAGCCTGCTGGATTACATTCCGTCCGCTGTCAGTGAGGTTTTTTACTTCTGTCTCTTTGATCTCTGTCTTACTCTCATCGTTGTCTCTTTATTTCAAAGACTTTGTGCGTGTGTGTGTGTTGGCGCACGTGCGGTTATGTTGGTGTGTGTGAAGAGGGAGAAAGAGCACACCTAGTTCTCAGATGATATCACTTTGTTTCGAGGAAATACCAATGGGGGTTGTGTCCTCAGAGTATTGATGACAACCTGTTGCTCTGAACCGCTCCCATCTTTCCAGGTCGGGAGTAGACCGAGACACTCGTGCTGTGAAGCGCTTTGATGTTCTTTGGCAACTTTGTTCAAAGCTTTCCAACCTGTAAAGACTCATGCAATTTTAGCTTGAAATGTAAGTGGAAACATTACCTGAATTAAATTACAAACCGGACAGGAGGGAATCTCCAAAGAGCAAGAGGAGGGCATAAATGCTTTTCAGGGGTGACCTTCCTTTGACAATTGAGTTAGGACACCAGTTAGGTTGATTCTGAGTTAGTGGTACTTCACTTGATGTCTGTGCTAAGGATGAAATCTCACCCGGAGTTCCAGCCTTTGATGGTTTTCCAGTGACTCTCCCACCATTTAGGCTGGCAAACTAGGCCAGCAATTCCCGATCTCTGGCTCTCTAAATGGGTGCTGGAGGGCTGCTGCCGATCATGGAAAAAGGCACTGGCTTGCTGAAGAGCATTGACAATGTGATTACCTTGTTACTCTTCCTTCTCTTGACCCAATGGCCTTGATGCTGTTCGTTCCCACAATGTGATTGGCTCATTGCTCATCCTGACCATAGCCTGATTGATTTTGACACTGCTTTCCCGCGATGTGATTCGCTCACTGATCACCTTTACCATGATCTGAATGGTCTGTTTCTGTCTTTTCCCATAATGTGATTGGCTTGTTACTTTGCCTTGCTGATTTGGTTTGCTGCTGTCTTGCACTGAAAGGTTTTATTCTCCCCCAGGCCGATGCCAAGATGGTGTGCGATGTTGTGAGTCGAATGGAGGATACAGAGCCATTCTCCCCAGAGCTGCTGGGCGCCATGAAGCGAATTTGGACTGATTCCGGGGTAGTGGAATGCTTCAGCCGCTCCCGTGAATACCAGCTTAATGACTCGGCACAATAGTGAGTATTCACTCTATTGATGACACATGTAGAGTTCACCTTTGATCTGGGGTGTGTGGGGATACTCCAGTGGGCAGTGTCAGTCCCAGGGAATGGACACAGCTCATCAACTTCAGCCTCACATCTCAGCTTGGGAAGCATGTAAAGTGTGGAAACATGAAAACAAAACATGACAGTACCCCATCTAGGCTGGAGGAAATGGGTAACGAAATGACCAATTCTATTACCAAATTCTATTAGTAAGTTCTATTACATTTCTTTTTCCATGTAAATGCCTGTTAGAAAATGTATTAGTATATGGTAACACACTCTATATGGTTGATTGATAATGAATTTACTTTGAACTTTGAGAAGTTAACGGTTTATTCTTCTCCACCTCTCCACCTGCTGAGTTCCTCCAGCATTTTGTGTGTAATGGAAGGTGCCCTGGGTGGGCCTGCAGCATTTTGTGTGTAACGGAAGGTGCCCTGGGTGGGCCTGCAGCATCTTGTGTGTAACGGAAGGTGCCCTGGGTGGGCCTGCAGCATTTTGTGTGTACGGAAGGTGCCCTGGGTGGGCCTGCAGCATCTTGTGTGTAACGGAAGGTGCCCTGGGTAGGCCTGCAGCATTTTGTGTGTAACGGAAGGTGCCCTGGGTGGGCCTGCAGCATTTTGTGTGTAACGGAAGGTGCCCTGGGTGGGCCTGCAGCATTTTGTGTGTAACGGAAGGTGCCCTGGGTGGGCCTGCAGCATTTTGTGTGTAATGGAAGGTGCCCTGGGTGGAACAGGTCTGAAAGAGGGAGAGGTGGAAGACTGGGAGAGACATGTCTCGGAGGTCAGGAACTTTATGGGATCGGTGAACTATCAAGCTCGGGTACTGGTCTAGTTCCTGGATGCTGGTTCAAAGATTTAAAGTTAAAAGTAAATTTATTAACAAAGTACATATATGTCACCATACACTTACTTGAGATTCATTTTCTTGCAAGCATTTACGGGAAAAAAGAAATTCAATAGAATTATATGAAAAACTATACATAGATAAACAAAGACTGACAGGCAATCAACAGGCAAAAGGGAACAAACTGGAAATAAAAATAACACAGAGAACAGGAGTTGTAAAGAGTCTTTGTAGGTTGTAGAATTAGTTCAGGGTAGTGGTGAGTGAAGTTACCCATGCTGGTTCAGGAGCCTGATGGTTGTAGGGTAATAACTGGTCCTGAACCTGCTGGTGTGGGAGCTAGGCTCCTGTACCTCCTGCCAGATGGTAGTAATGAGAAGGGCATGGCCTGGTTGTGGGGGTCCTTGCAGATGGACGTGGCTTTCTTCTGGCAGCACTCCAAGTGCATGGTCTCAGCTTTTGGAGCATCTCAGAAATAAACCCATTCAGGATCTACAAGCTGCAGCTAGTTGTAGATGGACCTGAAACTGGCTACACAGGTTGGTAGGGTGGTAAAGAAGGTATGTGGCATACTTGCCTTTATTAGTAGAGTGGAGTTGCAGTGTCGGGAAGTTCTGTTGCAGATTTATAAAACTCCAGTTATACATCTGAAGTATTTCATTCAGCTCTGGCCGCCTCATTATAGGAAGGGTACAGAGGCTTTGGATTTAACAGGATGCTGCCTGGATTGGAGGGCATGTGCTATACGGAGACATTTAAACTTGGATTCTCTAATAGAGGTTTATGAGAGTATGAGAGGTATAGACAGTCAGTATTTATCTCCCGGAATCGAAATGCCTCATACCACGGGGGAAATGCCTCATACCAGAGGGGGTAAGTGTGAGGGGGATCAATGAGACATTTGATTTTACACAGAGAGTGATGGGTGTCTGGTGTTGAAGACAAATATGATAGAAGCAATCAAGAGGCTCTTGGATAGGCACTTGAATATACAAGAAATGGAAGGATGTGGACATTGTGTAAGCAGATGGGCTAGTGCAGTTTGATTCCTGACTCGACATTGTAGGACAAAGGGCCTTTTCCGTGCTTGGGTCAGTGTATGGACAGCTGCTGAGGTTCACGTGGGGGTAGGAGGCTCCATGTCATTGCAGGGCGATCTACACAAGGAGTCCAGTGATTCTCCAGTGATGGTTTGAGGGAGGTAGATAGGGCGAACGCACTCTGTCTTGTTCTCAGGGCTGGGGAGGGCAGAGCTTTAGGGTGATGGAGGAAGGGTATAATTGGAACCTCTCTGCATGTAGGATAGTCCACACGTGGAATGAGCTACCAGAGGAAGTGGCTGAGGCAGGTACACTAACAACTTTGAAAAGACAGATACATGGACTGGAAAGGTTAGAAGGTTATGAACCAGACATGGGGAAAGGGAGTAGATTGGATGGACATCTCAGTCACCATAAACCAGCTGGGCCAAAGGGACAATGCCTGTGCTGTACGGCTCAGTATATTAGAGTTAAACACAACCTGAGCAGTTCCAAAATCTGGGCTATTAACCAAGTCTGCAGATGGGGGAACTAGATGACGTAGATATAATCAAAGGAATAGGATAGATGAAACAAGCAACCTACAGGATGTGAGTAACCAGCAGAGGGAACCCAGTCAAGGATTAGCAGGGAGAAGAAAGACTGTGGGGAGATTTTAGGAATTTAAAGCTGTCCACTTTAATCCCACCAATCTGGACCTTTCCCCACACTAATGCTTGTTTCTGGGAGATGGTGACCAGCTCAGGCCAATCCCACTCCTATTTTTAAACCTTCTCTTGGCTTTGGTGGTGAAATTCAGAACTGTTTTGAATTTACTACAGAAAAGGTAAGTCAAGGAAACACAAATGGCAAAATAGAAATTGGTGAATGGTTTTTGGCCTTGTGTGACAGAATAAAAACAGTGATAGTGAAATGGCAGCCATTTGGCATCTCCTCCATTGGGGGTAATGGAAAACAATCTAGAGTGCAGTTACCGCCCCCTGCTGGTACATCAGGCTCCTGCAGTGTCCAGCTGGTGCCACCAGGTGTTGTTGGTGAGCTGTGGTGGTGACGTGGAGGGGGCGGTCACAAACAAGAGGAAGTCTGCAGATGCTGGAAATCCAAGCAACACACACAAAGTGCTGGAGGAACTTAGCAGGCCAGGCAGCATCTCTGGAAAAGACAGTCAACATTTTGGGCCAAGACCCTTCAGCAGGACTCCTGCTGAGCAAACAGTCAACGATTTTGGCGGGACTCTTGCTGAAGAATCTCAGCCAGAATCGTCAACTGTTTGCTCATTGATGCTCCTGAACCACCCTTCCCATTTTCATCTGCTCACTAGCCTCAAAAGGCAAAAGACCACGGATGTTGGAAATACTAAGTAAAAACAAAAAGTGTGAAAACATTCCATAGTTCAGGAAGCATCCTCCAAGGGGAAGGGGGTTAACTTGTCAGCACATTGCCTGTCCATCGGATTCGGATCAAAGATCAACTTTATTTTCCAAATACATTTACACGTATTAGGAATTTGCGGTGGTGTGTTGGCATGACATGCAACAAAAAACAACAACATTCAACAGTTATAAAGAATAATGAATTGTATAAAATAAAGATAGAGATTAAAGTACGGATAAGGAATAAAATACACATAAATACAATTACATAATGTATTTTACGTTGTACACATAAAAAAGTAGTTTAAGGTGTTTGCAGTTCAGTGACTGAGCTAATAGAGGGGCGGGGAGGCTAACTAGAATGGTTAAACAGATTAACTGCCTGGGGGAAGAAAATTTTACGATGACATGGTTTTTGTTTTAATAGCCCTACAGTGTTTTCCAGAAGGGAGCTTTTGGAGAAGGCGGTTTGCTGGTGGGTAGTGTTACCTGTCTGTTTCTTTGTCCGGGACACATAGGAATGCTGCAATGATGGAGACCACAGCGAGTGGCCCTTCCTGCCCACCTGACATTTCACTAGCGTCTGTACACTGTGAGAGGATGCCACATCAAGCCTGATGTGAGGATGGTCTCTATGATGGCAGTGGTGATGAAATGTTATTGACCCAAAATGTCCAATCCAGTTAAAAATAGTTTAAAAATCTGCCGCTGTGATAATCGCATTGCAGAGGCTCCTGTTAGTGCTTTAGCTACTGAGTGAAATTGTGGAACAGATGCACTTGGCGTGACGTCAATTAACAGAATCCCCCGCAACAACATTGATTGGAGCTAGCGTTGGGTATGCAGTCTTTTTGTCTCTTAATTAGACAGCGAGTTCCTCATGCAGGCTTATGGGTGAGGCTGGAACACATCCCAAGGAAGTGGTCGTATCAGACCCTAGGATCTCGGAGGCTGCCAGGAAATCCTAGTTTACGGGGAAAAAGTCGGCACCCCAAATTTAACCACAGCCACACTGGCCTTGTCATGTGACTCCCATTCTTTGCAGCAGAAACGGTGCTGAGGCTGTTGCCTCTCACTAGGGGCAAACGTCACTCCAGCTTCCAGCATCTGCAGCACTGGGATGGGCAGACCTCCACGGTGCTCTCCCAGTTGCTTGCTTTTTTTATCGAGCCACTTAGAGATGTGGGGTACATGAAATAGTGCACTTAGCCAGTAAACTTGTCAAAAACGCTGAGGTTAGGAAGTGGTTTCTCCCTATACTTGTATTCATTCACAGGATGTGGGCTTCACAGCTCAGCCAGCTTTTAGTTTCCTTCCCTAGGATGTCGAAGGTTACGGGGAGGAGGCAGGAGAATGGAGTTGAGAGGGATAATAAATCAGCCATGATAGAATAATGGTGCAGACTCAATAGCCTAATTCTGCTCCTACGTCTTATGGTCTTATTGTGTTGAGAAGGTGGCGGTGAGCTGACTTCCTGAAGCTTTGCAAACCATGGGAATGGGTATGGATAGGGACAGAGATCCAGAGTCTTGATCTTGTGATGCTGAAGGAACAGAAATGTGTTTCCAAGTCAAGATAGCGTGTGAGTTCCAAGTAACAATATCACCGTGTTTTTGTTGCCTTTGTTCTTCTAGAGCAGGGGGTCCCAGCCTGGGGTCCACGGACCCCTTGCTCACTGGTATTGGTCCATGGCAAAAAAAGGTTGGGAACCTCTGTTCCAGAACAATAGAAATCGTGGGTTTGGAAGGTGATGTATAAAGAGTGTTCTTGGCTGTCAGATTAGGTCCTCTTTCAGTTTCATGAGTTGCTGAAGCAGAATTCATCCAGACAATGGAGAGTATCCCATTATATTTCCAGACTTGAATCTTGTAGATGGTGAACGGGCTTTAGGAAGTCAGGAGGTGAGTCACATCCCACAGGAATCCCTCTCTGTGACCTGCTCTTGAAAAAGCTTTCTGTGAGTGTCTGCTCCCATCCAACTTCTGGTCAACAGTAACACCCAGCGTATTAATAGTGGGGAAATAATATTAGTATTAAGTGCCACACGTACATTGAAACATGCAATGCATCAACGGCCAGCATAGTCCAAATGCGTGCTGGGGACAGCCCACAAGCGTCACCATGCTTACAGCACCAACATGGCATTCCCACACCCTACAAGTACATCATTGGACTTGGAACAACTAGAGAAAACCCACGCGGTCACGGGGAGAAGGTACAAACTGCTTACAGGCGGCAATGGGGATTGATCCCCGATCATTGGTGCTGTAAAACGTTATGCTAACCACTATGCTACTGTGACGTCCATTTTATGCCGCCATACTGTTCATTGTTCATTGTCTGGCAAAAGGTACTTGCCACCCATGGGCCCAGGCCTGGATACTACCCAGGTCCTCATGTATTTGGACATGGCCTGTTTCATTATGTGAAGAGTCTCAAATGGCACTGTGAATTTTGAACTGCTGCCAAACAAACTCTCTGGCACTGATAATTAACTTGTAGAAGTGTGGAATTTCATTGCGCCTGGGCTTTAATTTTTGTTCAAAGTAAATTTAATATCAGTGTACAAATAATTCACCATATACAACCCTGAGATTCATTTTCTTGTGGGCATGAAGAGTCCAAATACGTGCTGGGGACAGCCCACAATTATATTAATTATATTAATCAATATTATTCTTTCATAATAGAATCAATGAAAGACCGCACCAGCAGGACACACAACCAGTATGCAAAAGACAACAAACTGTGTAAATACAAAATAAAGAAATAATAATAATTGAGAAAGTTAAGGGAAAAGCTAAGCAAAGCAAATAGTAAGGATGCAATAAAGCTAACAAGAGCACTGTAGAGTTCACACACACTAAAACAAAAGCTCAGTGCATACAGAGCCCGACTAAAGAGACAGAGTATATGAAGTGCACCAGCTGAAGAAAACAGAATTATCAGTTCAAGGGCAATGAAAAAAGTTTATACAGGACATTGAAACTAAATTTGGCGCACCAAAATGCACCAACCCTAGCACAGAATTACCAACAAACACAGAAATAATTAACTTTTGGTCTAATAATCTGGTCAAACAGGGTGATGCACAATCAAGAAGCAAGCTGGATTAGGGAGGACAAGAAACGCACTCACACACGACTGAAAGCATGCACTCACCTGAAGTTACAATGGATATGCTTAAAAACGGTTATAAAAATACCCACACTACTGCTGGAAATGTACCAGCAGTGATAATATTCATAATTATTGGTGTAAAAATTTTACTTGCCTTAATCCATACATACGAACGATTTTCTCAAAAATCCCAAAAAAAGTGCCCAAATTTATGAAGGAAGGTAAAACATATCTCTTGCTTAAAAGAGAATCCAAATATTGGCTTGTTTACAAACTCTATATAAATTTCTAACATCATGCATCTCGCAACTAATCACCCCTCACTTACTGACAGAAGAGCAGAAAGGATGCCGTAAGGGTATAAAAGGATGTGAAGAACAACTGATAATAGATTCCGTAATTCTAAATCAAACCCCGAGGATATATATAGACAATTTGAAATTATACACTCTTTCATCCGTAAAGCTAAAGTAATTAATTCAAGTGGTAGAACTACTGTATATTCTAAAGCAGGGGTCACCAACCTTTCTTGCATCGCGGTCTGGTTTAATATTGACAATATTCTTGCGGATCAGCCAACGGGGGGAAGTGTTAATGACAACCAGGATATAGGTGGTAAGTCAACTATAAGGCACTTATAAGTGGCTAATACACTCAATTTCATTTCTAAATAACAAATTTAATATTAAACACAATATTAAAACAATATTTTCCTTGCATCAATATAGTGATAAGTCAATTATAAGTCACTTATAAGTAAATAGCATCATAACATTTTAAGTAACATTTGGATATTAAACACATAGCGCATATTTTCCTCATATAAACATATAGAATCATTGCAACACACCAATATTATTGAATCAGTAGGAGCCTGCAACAAGACAGTCCCATCAAGGGGTGATGGGAGACAGCAATATTCGAAGGGGGTTCCTTATGTCCAGTCTATTCCACAATTTAGTTTTCGTGGCTCTCAGCACTTGCTTCTGTCCCGCTTGCTCACATTTTTTCTGCTGAAAAAACTCAACGGGTTTGTCTTTAAGTGCAGGGTTCTTGGACAAGGTACCGAAGCAGTTTTGAGGGGTTCATTGCCTCATTAGACAGCCTCCAGGCCCAGGCCCAAACCCCAGCCTCCTGCCTGCCCGCCGCCAGACTACTCGGCCAGGTGCAGCTGGTCATGGGTGGGGTGAGAGGTCAAGGTAAGGGCTGGAGCTCCCCATGTCGGGGCTGCGGCGGTCCCAGTCCGGAGAGAGCAGCCGACCAAGGAGTGCAACAGGGCCCCCCCCCCCATAGGTAGGTAGGTAGGATCTATCGGCCGGCAAAAGTTTGTCTCCAGGGATGACTTTCAGTAGATCACAGCGAGGTAGCTGCTCTGCTACTTACAAAACCCTGAGCCCGAATTAGGTCGTCTGCGAATATTTTAGCACCAGGTTCCCCACGAACATTCGGTGTGCTAAACAGGTTTAGAGACGGCGCCCATTTGTCCGTGCTCCAGGCCGGTACCAGCAGCACTTCTTGTCGGCCGCACAAGCCGGCTGGTTACCCGAGGCCAACCAGTGATCCCTGGCGAGAGGGTATCACTGCGTTTAGGTGACCGATGACCTCACGTGCGTTCAAGTTCAACAGTGGGCGTGACAGGGAATGAGGAAAGGTGCAGCTGACTCATATAGTTTCCTCGCGGCCCAGTGGTTGGGGACCACTGTTCTAAAGATGTAAATATGAACTTTGGACCAGCTAAGTGCAGAACATTAAACAGAAAGAAAGGTGCAATAGAATATAAAAGAACAGCAGGATACAATACAACCGATGAATGAATATGAAACATCTAGTATCTGAGCTAACAGCAAGCAAGGAAACTAGATCATACTGCGATAAAGGGAGAACTATCAACAGAATTTACTTCAAGGCTTAAGAAAATCTGCCAAACAGAGCTCTATAGTAAAAATATAACGAGGGCAATGAACTAGTTTGTTCGCTATATCCATATTAACATATTCTTGGTCCAAAACTGATCTGCAAAATTTACAAAGAAAATTAAGAACTGAAATGATAAATTTTAGAAAACACTATGTACACTTGAACTCATTTAGATTAACACTGCTATTGGCTGGTGGTTTTTTCCGTGCGTTTGTGGCCAGTATGCGTTTTTTCTCCATCTTAAAATCAAAATAATTTTTTTAATTAAAGTTGAGGCCACTCTCGGTGAATTGAAATTTTTATTTAAGAAAAAAAAGAAAAAAAAAGATTAACTCTGCTGAGGACAGAGGAGGAAGTGGAATAATAGACTTAAATTATTTACACAACAATTAGATCAAACTATTAAGGATATACTTTCATCAATGAAAACAGGATTCAACATTCCCTGCGAGGATATGAAGTATACATCACTAAATGTAAATGAAAGCAGAGCCCAGAAATATGAAAAAATATCACCCAGAAGAAAAAGTTAACCAATGGAAGATCATGACCCTCCATAGAAAACCTCCCAATGATCTAAACAAACTAGGTGTCAATGAGGAAGTGTTGAACACCTGGCTCAGATATTGGAGATGTCTTCCAAGGAACAGGCGGGCTCCTTGTGGCAATACAGGACCAGGTGGTTAACACCAAAAAAATTCGCAAACATACATAGTGAAGGACCAACAAATTCAAGACAATTAATGCTGAAACTGCCAAGAGAAACCAGAAACTATCCAACACATTGCAGGATCCTGCAGCTGTTTAACTCGATCTGATTATGTATGCAAGCACAATTAAGTGGCAAACATCATTCTCCAAAATTTTGCCTTAAGGTACAAGCCCATACGAGACACCATACCTTGCTATGAATACAAACCTGATCCAGTTTTAAAGTCAGACTCCTACAAACCAATCCATTATTACAAAGAGGACAATCCATAAGAGCTGTCTGGATATAATATTACAGGATAAACAAGGAAGAACAACTTACTTAATAGATAGAACCATTGCAAACAGACATAACACAGAAATCAGTAAGCGAAAAACATCAGTAATATGCTGGATTAAAAGAGGAAATTGAAAGACTATGGAACATGAACAGGTAATATCTACAACTGGTATCATCCCTAAGTCACTACACAATAGCATTAAACAATCAGACCTACACAGCAATATTTAAGTAAATCTCCAGAAAGCCACAATACTAAACACCACTAGAACAGGCTGAAAGTTCCTAGCAATTGAGAAATGAGTGAGCTTGGCTATGCCCATACCTCAGGTTTTACTAGCCTGAGCTGAGATAGATAGATAGATAGATAGATAGATAGATAGATAGATAGATAGATAGATAGATAGATAGATAGATAGATAGATAGATAAATAGATAGATAGATAGATAGATAGATATACAATAAATACTGAAAACATGAGATGAAGAGTTCTTGGAAGTGAGTCCATACATTGTGGAACAGTTCAGTGATGGGGCAAGTGAAGTTTAGTTCAGGTGGTAGAGGGTTAATAACTGTCCTTGAACCTGGTGATGTGAGCTTGAGGCACTTGCTTCCTGATGGCTGCAGTGAGAGGGGAGCTTGGCCTGGGTGGTGGGGGTCCCCGATGATAGATGCTGCTTTTTTGCAACAGTGCTTCATGTAGATGTGCTCAATGGTGAGGAGAGTTTTACCATTGATGGACTGGGTTGTATCCATGCCAGTGGTTTAACAGAAAAGCATATTTAAATGTTTATAATATTTTATTTCCCTCTCGGGTTAATTTTTGGTACATGACTAGCTGTTCTAGCTTGCGTTTCTGGACCTGGACTCTGCTGGCCAAGGAGATATGACTCATGTTTCCCCTGTTCGTACAGTGATAGTTATTTGTGCTGCCCAGGAGGGCACAGGTAATTAACGGCTGATCCAATCGTTCACCAGCTCCTATCAGCCGGGATTGAGGATATTATACATCACATTCCCTGACCTTTACCTAATACCAACAGGGGAACTCCATATCCTTCTGGTAAGATGGCGGCATGCCAGAGGCCTCTCTGGATCCAAACAAAGGTGTAGTTGTTTGTCCTTTGTGTCTTTTGTGCGATTGCAAGGCATAAGTGCTGAAGGTCTGTTGCACAGGGCAAGCTGCTCGATGGCAGTGGAGCATCGTGTTACCAGTGGCTACTGCCAAGGAGGAAGGTATCAGAGGCAGTACGCAATCCAACAAGCAGCATAAGTGAATGTGTTGGACTTCTATCTTGTGATTGTGGACATTGGTCATGTCGAATACTGTGTCAGGTTTACCGGTTCATTGGTGAGACCGACGGCAGGGGTGGGGTTGGCCTCGGTCTGCGTGGACCAAGCCCTCATGCCACGGGGGGGGGGGGGGGGGGGGGGGAGGGGGGTCGCCTGTTAAAGCCGCCCAAGGAAGGAGAAGCTGGAGCTGGTGTGAGAGAGAGCTGGAGTCCATGCTGGGTTGGAGGCTGGCCCTCCCATCAGTGCTGCCCTCCAGTGTTTGCTAGGTGGAAGACAAGTTGGCTTGTTTTTCTCTGCACAGGAAGAGGACTGATGGCACTCTGGGATGGGCTATATAATTCTTTGTGACAGCACGTTCGTCTGCTTTTGTAACTATATGTGCTGTGTGCTGTGTTTTGCACCTTGGCCCTGAAGGAATGCTGTTTTGTTTGGTTGAGTATGGTTGAATGACAAGTAAACTTGAACTTGCAGGGTTACCAGAGGTCCCACGGCAGTAGATGGAATGAGGATGGTTTAAATATGCAGCTTGCTTGAAGCAGAGTGTCAGAGGGACTTCCACGGTGTGCAGTGTTAAAACTTTGAGGTCAGAATGTGATTTATTATTACCGGCATGTGTGTCAAGGAAATTGTTAACTTTGTGGCAGCAGCTCATTGCAATGCATGATAAAATAAAGATAAATAAATACCTCGGTAACAGTAAGTATGTATATGTATATCAAATAGTTAAATTATAAACAGTGCAAACCCAGAAATAAGTAGAAAAACAAGAATAAGTGATGGCAGAGGGGAAGGAATGTTCCTGAATGGCTGGGTGTGTGCTATACCTCCTTCTTGATGGTGACAATGAGAAGCGGACACATCCTGGGTGGTGGGGATGCCTTCCTGAGGCACTGCTCCTTTAAGATGTCTTGGATACCACAGAGGCTATTACCCACCATTTTACAACTTTCTGTAGCTTCTTTTGATCCTCCGTAGTAGCCCTTCACCCACACCAAGTGGTGATCCAGCCAGTCAGAATGCTCTCCACAGTACATCCATAGAAGTGTTTTAGGTGACAAACCAAATCTCTTCAAACTCCTAACGAAATGTGGCCACTGTCTCATGTTCTTCAGGGAGTTTCCTGCTCTCCCGTCGCAGCTTGCAAAACCCCAGAGAGATGGTACAAATATCTGGAACTATGACACAACACTGAGCATAACACAATCAGATCCAGGTTCTAAAATCTTCATTCACTTTTCCTTCAATGCAGGCCAACACTGTTTTGGCTCAGTCCCCGACCCCGACCTTTGACCCTGGTTCATGGGGGTCCGAGCTCAGATCAGGTCTCCTTACACAGACCTGACCAAGTCACCCACCTCTCAGGAGCAGGCCTCTGCTTTGACTGACCCCCCCCCCCCCCAACGTGGGCTGACTGAGGACCATGAAGAATCCATTGCCCACCCAATGACAGCAAGCGGGTTTAGGGGAAATGTAGTGGATCTCATTGAAACCTACCGAATATTAAAAGGTCTTGATAGAGCGGAAGTGGAGAGAATGTTTCCTATAGTGGGGATGTTTACAGCTTCAGAATACAAGGATGTCCCTTTTGAATAGAGATAAGGAGGCATTTCTTTAGCCAGAGGGTGGTGAATCTATGGAATTCATTGCCACGGACTGCTGTGGGGTACAAGTCATTGGGTATATTTAAAGCAGAGGTTGATAGGTTCTTGCATCAGGGTTTATAAGGAGAAGACAGGAGAGTGGGGTTAAAAGAGGAATTGAAGGACAATGGAACATGAACAGGTAATATCTACGGCTGGCGTCATCTCAAAGTCACTGCACAATAGCATGAAGCAACTGGGCCTAAACAGTGATATTTATGTAAATCTCTGAAAAGCCACAGTACTACAATAGTCCTTCAGGCTTTGACCTAGAACTCCAACCAACCTTTAGGCATCGATCTGGTCCTCCGATTGACCTTTAGGCATCGATCTGGTCCTCCGATTGACCTTTAGGCATCGATCTGGTCCTCCGATTGACCTTTAGGCATCGATCTGGTCCTCCGATTGACCTTTAGGCATCGATCTGGTCCTCCGATTGACCTTTAGACATCGATCTGGTCCTCCGATTGACCTTTAGGTGTCGATCTGGTCCTCCGATTGACCTTTAGGCATTGATCTCATCCTCCGATTGACCTTTAGACATCGATCTGGTCCTTCGATTGACCTTCAGGCATCGATCTGGTCCTCCGATTGACCTTTAGGCATCGATCTGGTCCTCCGATTGACCTTTAGACATCGATCTGGTCCTCCGATTGACCTTTAGGTGTCGATCTGGTCCTCCGATTGACCTTTAGGCATTGATCTCATCCTCCGATTGACCTTTAGACATCGATCTGGTCCTTCGATTGACCTTCAGGCATCGATCTGGTCCTCCGATTGACCTTTAGACATCGATCTGGTCCTTCGATTGACCTTCAGGCATCGATCTGGTCCTCCGATTGACCTTCAGGCATCGATCTGGTCCTCCGATTGACCTTTAGGCATCGATCTGGTCCTCCGATTGACCTTTAGGCATCGATCTGGTCCTCCGATTGACCTTTAGGCATCGATCTGGTCCTCCGATTGACCTTTAGGCGTCGATCTGGTCCTCCGATTGACCTTCAGGTGTCGATCTGGTCCTCCGATTGACCTTTAGGCGTCGATCTGGTCCTCCGATTGACCTTTAGGCGTCGATCTGGTCCTCCGATTGACCTTCAGGCATCGATCTGGTCCTCCGATTGACCTTTAGACATCGATCTGGTCCTCCGATTGACCTTTAGACATCGATCTAGTTCTCCGATTGACCTTTAGACATCGATCTGGTCCTCCGATTGACCTTTAGGTGTTAATCTGGACCTTGGATTGATCTTCAGGCTTCAATCCAGACTCAATCTCGGGTTTGGATTTTTGGTATTGACCCAACACTTGAAGAGGCTGCCAATGAAAACCCTGGTCGTGGGCCTGAACTCCAGGCTTTTAGCATCGGACTCGCTAATGACGGAACCCACAAGCCTGATCCCGGGGCCCCACACACGATAATTGAACCTCTTTTCTTACGGCTGGAGGTGTTGGGCTGTCATCCAGATGGAGCAGGCTGGGTTTGCTCCTGTGTATCTGGTTACTGCAGGCCTAGGTGTATGTGCTCTGAATCAAAATCATGAAATTTGCTGTTTTTCAGCAGCAGTACAATGCAGGATTTGGAAACACCTGGTGTTCTTTCTCAATCTTCCACTTGGATAATCAGAGTAATAATCCACTGGTAGAAATCCTGTCCTCAGTTTTCCTCCTTTAACTCCTTAGGTTAAGTATATGGGCACTGGCAATTTGGCAGCTTCGACTCTCTGACCCCAGCTGTCCTGGGGAGGTTGGCAGTCTGCCTGATCTGAGACGTGACAGAAGTCCCAGCACGCTGTCGGAGTTGTGGAGCCCTGGCACAGGGACAATGGTGGAGTGGTAAAAGCTGGGCAGATTTGGATCAAACTTGCTGAATGCTCTGGCCCAGGCTGTGGTCCAAGATTCCCATATTTATTATATATTGTGAATGGTTCTTTTCAGCCAAAACTGAATGTATTCCTTTTAAATCTCTGTTTTGTCCAGCAGCAGCAAAACGATCTCCTTTGCTCCTTTTCTCACCCATTGGATCCTGACACAGTAATCCTCGTCTATTTCTCTTGCTGCCTACACAGCAGTGGTTCCCCTTATTTTATTCGCATTGGATCGATAGCAGTAATGGATTCCCCTGTGCTGTCATTTGATGAACAGCAGTGATGGAATCCCACATGCTGTCATTGGATCAATATCAGTAATGGATTCCACTGTGCTGTCATTGGATCAATAGCAGTGATGGATTCCCCTGTGCTGTCATTGGATAGATAGCAGTAATGGATTCCCCTGTGCTGTCATTGGATAGATAGCAGTAATGGATTCCCCTGTGCTGTCATTTGATCAACAGCAGTGATGGATTCTCCTGTGTTTTCATCGGATCGATAGCAGTAATGGATTCCCCTGTGCTCTCATTGGTCCCAGCAGTGATGGATTCTCCTGTGTTTTCATCGGATCGATAGCAGTAATGGATTCCCCTGTGCTCTCATTGGTCCCAGCAGTGATGGATTCCCCTGTGCTCTCATTGGATCAGTAGCAGTGATGGGTTCCCCTGTGCTCTCATTGGTCCCAGCAGTGATGGATTCCCCTCTGCTCTCATTGGATCAGTAGCAGTGATGGATTCCCCTGTGCTTTCATTGGATCAATAGCAGTGATGGATTCCCTGTGTTCTCATTGGTCCCAGCAGTGATGGATTCCCCTGTGCTCTCACTGGTCCCAGCAGTGATGGATTCCCCTCTGCTCTCATTGGATCAGTAGCAGTGATGGATTCCCCTGTGCTCTCACTGGTCCCAGCAGTGATGGATTCCCCTGTGCTCTCATTGGTCTCCGCAGTGATGGATTCCCCTGTGCTCTCACCGGTCCTAGCAGTAATGGATTCCCCTCTGCTCTCATTGGATCAGTAGCAGTGATGGATTCCCTGTGCTCTCATTGGATCAGTAGCAGTGATGGATTCCCTGTGCTCTCATTAGATCGATAGCAGTGATGGATTCCCCTGTGCTCTCATTGGATCAGTAGCAGTGATGGATTCCCTGTGTTCTCATTGGTCCCAGCAGTGATGGATTCCCCTGTGCTCTCACTGGTCCCAGCAGTGATGGATTCCCCTGTGCTCTCATTGGTCCCAGCAGTGATGGATTCCCTGTGCTCTCATTGGTCCCAGCAGAGATGGATTCCCCTGTGCTCTCATTGGATCAGTAGCAGTGATGGATTCCCCTGTGCTTTCATTGGATCAGTAGCAGTGATGGATTCCCCTGTGCTTTCATTGGATCAGTAGCAGTGATGGATTCCCTGTGCTCTCACTGGTCCCAGCAGTGATGGATTCCGCTCTGCTCTCATTGGATTAGTAGCAGTGATGGATTCCCTGTGCTCTCATTGGATCAACAGCAGTGATGGATTCCCTGTGCTCTCACTGGTCCCAGCAGTGATGGATTCCCCTGTGCTCTCATTGGATCAATAGCTGTGTTTGATTCCCCTGTGCTCTCATTGGTCACAGCAGTGATGGATTCCCCTGTCTTCTCATTGGATCAATAGCTGTGATGGATTCCCCTGTCTTCTCATTGGATCAATAGCTGTGATGGATTCCCCTGTGCTCTCATTGGATCAGTAGCATGATGGATTTCCTGTGCTCTCATTGGTCACAGCAGTGATGAATTCCCCTGTCTTCTCATTGGATCAATAGCAGTGATGGATTCCCTGTCTTCTCATTGGATAAATAGCAGTGATGGATTCCCTGTGCTCTCATTGGTCCCAGCAGTGATGGATTCCCCTGTGCTCTCATTGGATCAATAGCAGTGATGGATTCCCTGTGCTCTCATTGGATCAATAGCAGTGATGGATTCCCTGTGCTCTCATTGGTCCCAGCAGTGATGGATTCCCCTCTGCTCTCATTGGATCAGTAGCAGTGATGGATTCCCTGTGCTCTCATTGGTCCCAGCAGTGATGGATTCCCCTGTGCTCTCACTGGTCCCAGCAGTGATGGATTCCCCTGTGCCCTCATTGGTCCCAGCAGTGATGGATTCCCCTGTGCTCTCACTGGTCCCAGCAGTGATGGATTCCCCTCTGCTCTCATTGGATCAGTAGCAGTGATGGATTCCCTGTGCTCTCATTAGATCGATAGCAGTGATGGATTCCCCTGTGCTCTCGTTGGTCACAGCAGTGATGGATTCCCCTGTCTTCTCATTGGATCAATAGCTGTGATGGATTCCCCTGTGCTCTCATTGGATCAGTAGCAGTGATGGATTCCCTGTGTTCTCATTGGTCCCAGCAGTGATGGATTCCCCTGTGCTCTCACTGGTCCCAGCAGTGATGGATTCCCCTGTGCTTTCATTGGATCAGTAGCAGTGATGGATTCACTGTGCTCTCATTAGATCGATAGCAGTGATGGATTTCCCTGTGCTCTCATTGGATCAACAGCAGTGATGGATTCCCTGTGCTCTCACTGGTCCCAGCAGTGATGGATTCCCCTGTGCTCTCATTGGATCAGTAGCAGTGATGGATTCCCCTGTGCTTTCATTGGATCAGTAGCAGTGATGGATTCCCCTGTGCTTTCATTGGATCAGTAGCAGTGATGGATTTCCCTGTGCTCTCATTGGATCAACAGCAGTGATGGATTCCCTGTGCTCTCACTGGTCCCAGCAGTGATGGATTCCCTTGTGCTCACATTGGATCAATAGCTGTGTTTGATTCCCCTGTGCTCTCACTGGTCCCAGCAGTGATGGATTCCCCTGTCTTCTCATTGGATCAATAGCAGTGATGGATTCCCTGAGCTCTCATTGGTTCCAGCAGTGATTGATTCCCCTGTGCTCTCATTGGATCAATAGCAGTGATGGATTCCCTGTGCTCTCATTGGTCCCAGCAGTGATAGATTCCCCTGTGCTCTCATTGGATCAATAGCAGTGATGGATTCCCTGTCTTCTCATTGGATCAATAGCAGTGATGGATTCCCTGAGCTCTCATTGGTTCCAGCAGTGATTGATTCCCCTGTGCTCTCATTGGATCAATAGCAGTGATGGATTCCCTGTGCTCTCATTGGATCAATAGCAGTGATGGATTCCCTGTGCTCTCATTGGTCCCAGCAGTGATAGATTCCCCTGTGCTCTCATTGGATCAATAGCAGTGATGGATTCCCTGTGCTCTCATTGGTTCCAGCAGTGATTGATTCCCCTGTGCTCTCATTGGATCAATAGCAGTGATGGATTCCCTGTGCTCTCATTGGATCAATAGCAGTGATGGATTCCCTGTGCTCTCATTGGTCCCAGCAGTGATAGATTCCCCTGTGCTCTCATTGGATCAATAGCTGTGATGGATTCCCCTGTCTTCTCATTAGATCAGAGGTCGGCAACCTGCGGCTCCAGAGCCACATGCGGCTCTTTGATCTCTGTGATGCGGCTCCCCGTGGTTTGTTAGCTTTTGAAATGTAATTCGAAATTTGAAGATTATGGTGATCTTGTACAATATGAAAACTTTGCGGAGACACCGTTTCCTGGCACATCCGAACCGGCTCACAATTAGCTACCGTTCCGACTAAGGGAGATAGCCTACGGGGGTTTGTGAGTACGTGTCTTTTGGAGCATCCGCGGCCACAGGGACGGGTTGAGGGAGGCTTTAAAGCAAGGCTGTTTAGTTCGAATAAAGTTACCTTTGACTGCAGTCTTTATTTTAGCGCTGCGTGTAGCACACCGCTACAACGTGTTTTTTATCGCTATTAATATACATCACAACTGCCAATGCGCGCCAGTGCGCGCTTTCTTTTAATTCTTCGATCCAAGGTAGGCTACCTACGGAGTAACCTTCAACCCAACGTCTTTTTTTCGGAGTTCAAAATGTTTTTGTTGCATGCAGAAATGTAATTTCGTTTTCTCTGCAGGAGTTCATCAATTTCATAAATGCAACACATTATAGTTTGTTTATACATAGCATAAAGGCAAAAAAAACCCGTTGTATGCAGTGTTATTTCATTTTGTGGCTCCCAGTGTTTTCTTTTCTGTGGGAAATGGGTCCATATTGGCTCTTTCAGTGGTAAACGTTGCCGACCCCTGCATTAGATCAATAGCTGTGATGGATTCCCCTGTGCTCTCATTGAATCAGTAGCATGATGGATTTCCTGTGCTCTCATTGGTCACAGCAGTGATGAATTCCCCTGTCTTCTCATTGGATCAATAGCAGTGATGGATTCCCTGTCTTCTCATTGGATCAATAGCAGTGATGGATTCCCTGTGCTCTCATTGGTTCCAGCAGTGATTGATTCCCCTGTGCTCTCATTGGATCAATAGCAGTGATGGATTCCCTGTGCTCTCATTGGATCAATAGCAGTGATGGATTCCCTGTGCTCTCATTGGTTCCAGCAGTGATAGATTCCCCTGTGCTCTCATTGGATCAATAGCAGTGATGGATTCCCTGTGCTCTCATTGGATCAATAGCAGTGATGGATTCCCTGTGCTCTCATTGGTCCCAGCAGTGATGGATTCCCCTGTGCTCTCATTGGATCAATAGCAGTGATGGATTCCCTGTGCTCTCATTGGATCAATAGCAGTGATGGATTCCCTGTGCTCTCATTGGTCCCAGCAGTGATGGATTCCCCTGTGCTCTCATTGCATCAATAGCAGTGATGGATTCCCCTGTGCTCTCATTGGATCAATAGCAGTGATGTGTCCTTGACTTTCTGTTGGTCTCCCATTCACAGTCTGCATGTATATATGGGCACACCAACACAGAGCCTGGCATTCACTCCACTTTGCACTACCTGACACCAAGGGAGGGACTGACTGTGCAAAGCTCTCCAAATGGCAGCTCTGTTGTTCCCATCTGATGGTGTCCTGGCTTTGAACCCTCTGTGAATGTGTCTTTGTGCAGTGACTGGAATCGGAACTGTAAAACACACTGCCAACATTCAAAAATGTTCCATCGTGTTGCTGGGAATAGCTAGAGGCATGGGGCAATCACACCAGTGGGTAAGAACGGAAGGCTGAGTTCTTGTGGAGCCTCAACTCTCTCATAATGAAACACAAAAGAAGACTGTAGATGATGGAGATGTGAAATAATAGCAGGTGGTTGTGGAAACAGTCTGTGGGTCAGGTAGCATCTGTGGAGAGAGAACCAGGGTAAACTTTGTAGTGAACTTTCATCGGGACTGTTTCTTAACATGCTGTGTCCCACATTTCAGCCAATCAAGTCCTGTCTGACAGTCCGATTGTAGAAAATAATAATCATCATCTGCCATTCTTTCAAACCATATGATAATAAATCTGATTCTGATTCTGATTGTTGGATGTGGATTAAATATGGGTTAAATATGGGATGGGGCACTGTGGAAAATTTGCTGCCTGATCTTTGAATGGAATGGAAATACAAACTGAGAAGTCTTCAGATTTATTTCTCATTCAGAAGATACTACTTCCAGAATGACAGAAAAAATTAATATGGAACACAGTAGACTACAGAACAGGAACAAGTCCTTTGGCCTACAATGTTGTGCCAAACCAGCTATAAAATAAATTAAAGATCCTTCCTACCTACACAATGTCCATATCCTTCCATCTACCTAAACGTCTCTTAAAAGCCTCCAGAGTATTTGCTGTGTCCCTTCCTTTCCAGCATGCTCAGGGTATTATGAAAGAAGTGGCACGTAAATCTCATTCTGATGGTCTCTTCTCATATTAATTGAGGCAATAGCTCAATGGTGATAGGCTGCCTGATGTGAGGTGTGGAGGAATGACACATTATTAGAGTATAATTCAATTGCTGCTTGCTGCTCCTCACTCATAACACGTCAGGAGATAATTACATGGGATAAGGTGGAAACGTTATCCAGATCAGGAGTGTTTGTAGGCCTTTGTCATGTTCTCTGTGATGTTTATCCGAGGCATTGTGATGTACATGATAGGGAAACTGTGCTGGGCCAGCAATGCTTTAATGAACAATCTCAAAATGCAATGAGAAGGGTTTTTAATTGATGTGTAGTAGTGACAGAGAAAACAAATTAGAGCACGACCACTATCCCTAGTGCAAGGAGTGTTGTCTCGTCTCACTCAGCAACCCTGTGGCTTTTGTACCAAAATGGTTTTCCATTTTCTCCTGACTGACGTCAAATTCCATTTTAATTCTGACGTCCTTGCCCATCCACCTCGCACTCCACTCCTGTGAGATGGAACCAGCTTGTGGGCAAATGCAGTCTGCCTAACTCTACCACTGCTCGAGGTAATTTCAGATTTACCGCTTCAGGGTTAATGCAATCCCCATCCATACCTTCTGAGGCTGGGTTGGTTTATCCCAGGGGTCAGCAACCTTTACCACTGAAAGAGCCACTTGGACCCGTTTCCCACAGAAAAGAAAACACTGGGAGCCGCAAAACCCGTTTGACATTTAAAATGAAATAACACTGCATACAACGTTTTTTTTGCCTTTATGCTATGTATAAACAAACTATAATGTGTTGCATTTATGAAATTGATGAACTCCTGCAGAGAAAACGAAATTACATTTCTGCATGCAACAAAAACATTTTGAACTCCGAAAAAAAGACGTTGGGTTGAAAGTTACTTTTAAGTAAAATACTCAATGTCTATTTGAGTCCTTCTTGTATTTATGAAAAACGCCGAACTTAAATTTTCCGCCAGCAGCAAACCAAAAATATCATCAGCCAGCTGTCAGCCTGAAAAATAAAAGGACTATTTCACTGAACAATGAAAAAATATGAATATACATAAAATAATAGGCAATTAAAATATTTATCATACTTGGTTAATGGGATTTCTGCTCCTGGACCTCAGCGCACAGCGTCTGCACATCAGGGCTGTATGACGTCACCTTCATCTTTACACAGGATCGCAAGCTGTCATCTGTGAAGCATGCGCGATGTTTGTTTTTAATAAAGTTCATGTTGGAGAACACCTGCTCACATACATATGTGGATCCAAAGATCGACAGGAGTCCAAGCGCATACTTTTTCATGTTTACATAAATGTCGGGCACAGCATTCCATGTTTCAAACACAAGTTGGTCCGGATTTGGAAGGTTTTCAATATCACTCCATTTGTGATTCTGAGCAAGAACGGCCTTCTGACGGGCAACATCTTCAAGGTCTGCTGTCAAGCGTCTAAACTTGGACACCCATATGTCTTTGTCGGCTATGTCGGCCAGTTCCATCTCAAGATCAGGTTGACTCACACCTGCCAATGCAGTCGTATTCAGTAGGGAAGGATCGATGCTTAAGGGAGTGACCGGGAAGGATAATGTGTTTTTTTCCTCTCTGAACTCACAGAAGCGTTTCCCAAACGATGTTTGCATTGCGATGATTGCAGAATGTAAATACTCCGAAATTATCATGTCGTGACCTTGTTTGAACTCTCTCAAATTGGGGAAGTGAGACAAAGTGCCTTTCTGTAAATCTCTGGCAAGCACTGTCAACTTGCGCTCGAATGCCAAGACATCCTCCAACATGTGCAGGGCTGTGCGTCCTTTCCCCTGAAGAGCTGTGTTCAGCGTGTTCAGGTGCGCTGTCATGTCTACCATGAAGTGTAGCTTTTCCAGCCACTCTGGCTGTTCCAGCTCAGGAAAGTTGAGCCCTTTGCTGCCCAGGAAAGTTTTCACTTCTTCCAGACACGCGACAAAGCGTTTCAGCACCTCCCCTTTGGACAGCCACCGGACTTTGTTGTGCAGCAGGAGATCAGAATATGCGCTTTCCATCTCGTCCAGTAACAAACGGAATTGACGGTGATTTAAACTTTTTGCCATTATTTTATTGACAATCTGAATGACAACATCCATTACTTCTGTGCATTCCGGAGGAAATGTTTGAGCGCACAGTGCCTCTTGGTGCAAGATGCAGTGAAAAGTCAGCAGCTTTCTGTCCAGCGACTTCTGCAGTAAAGCCACAAATCCCTTGTGCGTTCCCGTCATATTCGGAGCCCCATCAGTAGCTACTGACACCAGATGGGTGGTCTTTATTCCTTTGGCTCTTAAACAATTCAAGACAGCCTCACAGATGTCCTCCCCCCGTGTTTGGTCTTTTAGAGGTATCAACTCAATCAGTTCTTCCTGTGGCCCGGCAGAGTTTACATACCGGCAGAACAACGCTATTTGTTCAATATCGCCTTTGTCTTTAGACTCGTCACAGGCAATCGAGTAGGCCACAGCTGAATTGATGTCTTTAATTTGCTGTCTTGTGATGTCTTCTGCCATTTTTATGGTTCTGTCTTTGACAGTCTTTGCAGAGAGGGGCATATCCCTGATTTTCTGCACAATTTCACTCTTGTTTTTAAAGTCCGTGAATAGATGTTCTGAAATCTTAATGAAAGATTCTTTTATATATTCACCATCTGTAAACTGCTTCCCGTGCCTGACTATTTCCTGAGCGGCAATATAACTGGCGTATGTCGTTGATTTTCCTGACTTCATCCATTTCTGGAAATGATTTTTGCTCAGATCAACCTTCCGCATCAGTTCCGAAACTGCTTTTTTTCTCTCATCTCCATCCGGATATTTTTGAGCAAAGGCTGCGTGTTTACTCTGGAAATGCCTTGCGACATTTGACTTTTTGTTGTTTGCTAGTTTCTCATTGCATATTAAGCATACCGGTAAACCAGTCTCGTCAACAGTGAAAGCAAATGAATCTGTCCACGTATCATTAAACGTTCTGTTTTCTTCAGTCACTTTTCTTTTTTTAGAATTCTCCATAGTTGGCTTACCTTGGATCGAAAAATTAAAGAAATCGCGCACTGGCGGGTGTCAGGTATTGGCAGTGGTGACGTATATTAATAGCGATAAAAACACGTTGCAGCGGTGTGTTCAGGCAGTCAGTAAACTGCAGTCGAATAACTTTATTCGAACTAAACAGCCTTGCTTCTAAGCCTCCCTCAACCCAGCCCCCATGGACGCAGATGCTGCAAAAGACACGTACTCACAAACCCCCGTAGGCAATCTCCCTTAGCCGGAATGCTGGCTAATTGAGAGCCGTTTCGGATGTGCCAGGAAATGTGTCGCCACACTTACATTGTACAAGATCACCATAATCTTCAAATTTAGAATTACATTTCAAAAGCTAACAAACTAACATAAAATACATTTTAATTAAATACTGACCAATTATTTCCCAAAGCCACAGGGAGCCGCAGCACAGAGGTGAAAGAGCCACAAATGGCTCGGGAGCCGCAGGTTGCCGACCCCCGGTTTATCCAAACTCAAAGTAAATCCTTTTTTAATTTATTGAGATAGAGTGTGGAGCTTTGTCCCTTTGAGTTATGTCACTCCCCCACCCTCGATTTAACATTTGCCTAATCGTGGGGCAATTTACAATCACCAATTAACTTAGCAGCCTGTGGACTGTGGGAGGAAACCGGAGCCCCTGGAGGAAACTCACCGGGTCACGGGGAGAACGTACACATTCCATACAGGCAGCGGCAGAATTGAACCGGTATTGTGAAGTGTTGTGCTAACCACTACACTACTGCACCACCCCACAGTATAAATAAATCTGATAAATTTATTATCAAAGTGTACGACATTGAGATTCATTTTCTTGCAGGCACTTACAAGAAAATTACAATAGAAATACAATAGAATTTATTTTAAAATCCATACATAAACGAAGACTGACAAACAACTAGTGTGCAAAAAGGACAAATAGTGCAAATTTTAAAATAAATCCTGTTTTTAAACATCTACAGTCAGCCCTAGTCATAACAGATATGTTAAGCTGATTATTATCTTCCTTTTGCAGACAGTGAGATCTCCTTTCTCTCCTTTATGAGTTATGTTCTCCCAATCCTCATTATTGGGTTTCTTGACATTTTCACTGGGTAGATGGGAGTGCAAGTGAGTTCTCACCCACCTCCCGCAGCCTAGCCATTCTGAGGCCAGGTGTGGTGACAGGACCGATTCTTTTCATATACCCCTCCACTGCAAGAGAGCTCTCGGACTTTGCTCAGCACTTACCAGGAGCGATGATGCTGTTGGCAATTGGTGATGTGGCAGGCGGCAGGTAGGTCCGCTGCTTTCAACATTGTGGCACTGACTAGTGATGTAGGAAACACCACACTTACTGTGTTTTCATTTAGCTTTTATGTCAAGGGACTGGAAAGTTAGTAATGGTTCTTATAACCATCTCAGCAATCGGCTCAGATATTTTCTTAACTACAGCAATGACAATGTGCTGAGATGTGCTCTGTGTTCTTTCCATGTTGCTCCTCATGTCCAAGGGGTTGGTTCTTCCTGTGTCACCTCAGAGGGAGAATGGTTTAGCGGAAGAAGTCTGTGGTGGCCACATCAGAGTCTGTTGAATAAGCAGGGGAATTGTGCTGAAATGGTTCCGTACAATGCCTGCAGTCAGCATGCCAGCTACTTTTTCAGCATCTTCCCTCCCTCACCAGGATCGCAAGATGGAAGGAATTTTGTCCACACTGTTCAGAGCATGCTTCAAGTAACACAGTGACACATGCACACTGAAAGCTCTTGGAGGTAGATAGCAGTTCACCTGTAAAGTGAACGAAGGGCAGTGTCAGCGAATTCCCAGCTCCCACAGTAACCTTGCAGTATCAGGCTCTGGAATACTTAATGCTCACAACAGAATAACTATTTTTTTTAAATCTATTATTTCTGTTTTTGAACTATGTTTAATTTATTCAATACATATACAGTATACTTACTGTAATTGATTTACTTTTTTTCTTTCTATATTATCATGTATTGCATTGAACTGCGGCTGCTAAGTTAACAAAGCTCACGTCACATGCCGGTGATAATAAACCAGATTCTGGTTTGCTGGTGATGCCACTCAGTGATAATGGTGTGCCATCAGGTGAAAGACAAAAGAGCATACAAGGTGCTTCTGACTCCTTTGAGGAGTCTGGTGTTGGGATGAAACTTCGGCAAGAGGTTTTTAAATGCCATTGTAGAAGCAGGTTATAAAATCATAGAACTATAATAAACACCGACCTTCTCAGCAATGCCCACGTCTCACTGAAGACTAAGAAAAGTGGCGGAGGATGTTCAGCCAGTCGTTACCTCACATCTTTAGAAGAACAATCCAGGCCTTCCCACATCTCCAGAACCCTGCCTCCTCTGAGCCTATCCATGCACAGGCCTTCCCCATTCAACAACTTATTCAATTGCCCTTCAAAGATTATTGCTGAATCTCTGTGCATTTCAAAATCTTGCCATTCATTGAAGTGAAATGTTTTTTCTAATAATGGCAAGCATTTGATAAATTTTATTAATTGCTCTACGAAGCAGACCGTGCAGTCACCCTGTGCTTCTGCTTTCAGCACTGTTAAACTGTAATTGTAATTGTATCCTCGTTTACTCTGACAAAATGCTGTGCAGTCCAGCAGGTTAGTGTAAATGTTTATACTTCACCCAAGTTGTGTCACATTCCACTTCATCCAAATATGTCTGTTTATCAAGAAACAGCTATCTCTTTGATTCCCCTCTTCCTGACTTCCTCCTGTGTTTATCTCACTTTCCTATAAATGCAACCACTCTATAATGTTAACAGATTCTGATAACAACATGGCAGAAGGCCATTTGTCTCCCTGGGTCCATGCCAGCTCCCAGCAGAGCAATCTCATTATTTCCCTGCCTTGCAACCTTACCTTTCCTCACATATGTCCATTGATTGCCTCTTCATTCTCTTTGCCCCTTCTCTTTGGGTAATTAACCATCTATTAGAAAATTACAGCACGGAGCAGCAATCCACACAAAAGCCATGTAAACACTACACTCAGAGGTTGAACTTTGGTCCCTGGATCTACAGGGTACAGCGCTTCCTGCGGCATCCACACATTCACCATTTAGCCACTCTCTGTGTGGAGAACTCCCTCCTGAACTCCTGTTGGATTTATCAGTATTCATCTTATGCTCTCCAGGTTTGGAATGCCCCTAAATGTTCAAATGACTTTTTTGAGCCTGATATAGGGTTTTGAGGGGAGACATCGACAATTCCTACATACAAATGCTGCTCAGCCCACTGAGTTCCTCCAACAGAATATTGCACAAGATTCCCCTGAGCCTGCCCGCTTACAGTATGGTGGTGGTGCAGAGGTTAAATTACCAGACCAGTGATCACAGTCCCATTCAAATTCCATCACGACAGCTGTGGAATTTAAATCTGGCTAATAATCTGGGATCTCAAAGTCAAAAACATTCACAATAATAGATTGTGATTAAAAATCTACCTGGTGCTCTTGGGGAGGAAACCTGAAGGTTACCAAATTTTCTTTTCTCTCTCTCTCTCCCCCCACTCTCCCTCTCCCCCTCCCCCTCCCTCTCTCCCTCTCCCACACACACACACACACATTCTCTCACCCACTTACACACAAACACACACAAATTGCTTGCTTTGTTTAGAGTCAGACACAGGAGATTACAATAAAGTAGCGCATCCTTCTCGTTCTAATGAAATATTATCATATTGATTGAGCTTTGATTCTGTTTTGGAATTATAATGCTTCTACAAGTGATGGCTGAATTGCAATAGCTTATGTGATGTTTGGAACGGATTAGTGTCATACAACCACTCACCTCAGAATCAGAATCAGGTTTATTATCACCGGCATGTGTCGTGAAATTTGTTCACTTAGCAGCAGCAGTTCAATGCAATACATAATACAGAAGAAGATAATAATCAAAAAAGTAAATTACAGTATATGTATATTGATTTGATTAAAAATTGTGCAAAAAACAGAAATAATATAAATTTAAAGAGTGAGGTAGTGTTCACGGGTTCAATGTCCATTTAAGCAGAGGGGAAGAAGCTGTTCCTGAATCACTGAGTGTGTGCCTTCAGGCTTCTGCACCTCCCTCCTGATGGTAACAGTGAGAAAAGAGCATGCCCTGGGTGCTGGAGGTCCTTAATAACGGACACTGCCTTTCTGAGACACCGCTCCTTGAAGATGCCCTGGGGATGGAGCCAACTAAATTTATGACGGGGCAGGAGATCGTCATTCTTACCTGGTCTGGCTTATATTTGGTGCCAGATCCACAGTAATGATGTTGAATTTTCAAGAGACTGTGGGCAGTTACAAATGCTGGCCTTGTCAGTAGTGCCTACGTCCTGAAAAATGAATAAGGGGCAGAAGAATTGAAGGGTGTGCTTGGAGCTGCCCTGAAGAAATGTGACATCCCAGGCGATTCCAGTGAATCTCTTGCCGACAAATACACAAAGCGGAGAAGGAACATTCCAGGTGTTATTGGAAACAGACAGAAGCCTGCATTAGCCGCAGAAGGAAGGGGCAGGTCACCTCACAGACACTCAGCTGCCTGCTCCATCCATGGCCAATTCCACAGACCCTACATCAGTCTCATCAGCCTCGTCAGAACCGACAAGACAGGAGCGGAAGCAAAGCATCCTTCATCCCGAGGGCAGCCTGTGATGACTTCCTTTAGGCTGAGGGATGAGCAGGGGCCTTCCCCAGACTGGAGGACTTCCATTAGGCTGAGGGGTGAGCAGGGGCCTTCCCCAGACTGGAGGACTTCCATTAGGCTGAGGGGTGAGCAGGAGCCTTCCCCAGACTGGAGGACTTCCATTAGGCTGAGGGGTGAGCAGGGGCCTTCCCCAGACTGGAGGACTTCCATTAGGCTGAGGGGTGAGCAGGAGCCTTCCCCAGACTGGAGGACTTCCATTAGGCTGTGGGGTGAGCAGGAGCCTTCCCCAGACTGGAGGACTTCCATTAGGCTGAGGGGTGAGCAGGAGCCTTCCCCAGACTGGAGGACTTCCATTAGGCTAAGGGGTGAGCAGGGGCCTTCCCCAGACTGGAGGACTTCCATTAGGCTGAGGGGTGAGCAGGAGCCTTCCCCAGACTGGAGGACTTCCAACACTGAGTGGGTGGCCTTTGATCTCATGACTCCTGAGCTATAGAGAGTGAGATATATCCTCCATGGTTAAGGAGCCTGATCTCATTGAAACAGAAAGAACATTTAGGGGTCTTACCATAGTAGATGTTGCGAAGCTGATTCTAAAAGCCTAGAGCTTGGAATCTCACTTTAAGGATAGAGAAATTAATGCTTATTCCCACGGTGAGATTTTTCTGACTTCTCTGTAGACTGTGGACATGCAGGCTTTTGAGTTTATTCAAAACTGAAACTGATGGATGGGAATGAAAAATTGATAAAGAGCCAAAGTTTGGGTTCTGGGGCAATATAAATGGGAACCCCAGAGTTCGTATCTAGAAAGATTGAACAGTAATGTGCTGAGATGAGAGTTGGGGAACTCTTCCACAACACAGGAAGTCCAGGAGAAAGTCGAGGGGGAAGTGGTTGGACACTTAAAGTTGCATGTTGCTTCAGTCTTGAAGTTACCCTTGTCTTCAGAAAGCAAGTTCTATGGATCCATCATCAATCGGCTTTGTGTGCCTATATAGAGAAAATTGAATGGTAGTTCTGAGAAGAACCAATGTACTTGTCACATATCTTTTACTTATTCAGTGGGTGTTTCTGGTAAAGACAGAATTTATTCCCCATCGCTTATCGCCCTTGAACTGAGAAGCTGGCTGGACCTCACAAAGGGCATTAGTGGGTCTAGAATCAGGGGCAACCCAGAGTAGGGAAGGAGGGCAGAGTTCCTGCCTGGAGGACTGTAGTGAGGCAGAAAGGGGTTTTACAACAAGCTGGCAATTTTGGTCAATGTTACTGAGCTGTTTTATGTTAGGTTCCAGATGATTCACTGAATGTAAACTCCACAGCTGACAAGCTCACATTTAAACCCTACTCCTGGCCACACAGTCATTAGTCCAGGAATTTAACCGTTGCACCACCCATGTCTCTGTCGACAGCTATGGAAAGCTACACTGGCAGTGCCTAATAACTTCACTCTCCCTGGCAGCTCTCTGAAACCAAACCTGCTCACTGTCTTGACCCTGCGATGAACTTCCTATCACATCTACTGGTTGGTAAATTACATATCAAACAGGGGCTGATCCAAATGTGGTGTTAGTTGCTCTCTCTTCCAAAGTCTCACTATGCTGCAGCCAGGGACTGAAGCTATACGATGAACATTTGGTAAAAATAGAGTGGCCAAACTTTAGTTTATTGCATTACTGACTGTGTTCTTTCTCTCTCCCTTTATCAACTTTTCTTTCCCCTCTGACAGTTTCACCTTTTTCCTCCAATGTTCACTTTTTCTCTCCTACCTCCTTATTTTTAAGTGTACTGCTTGTCTCACCACCACCTCTGTTGACCCCTGAGCCACCTATGAATTGTGCAACTATTGAGGCAGTTTACTGAGACTGAGGTCAGTGTTGCAGGTAGGCAGAGTGGTGAAGAAGGCTTTTGGGGCACTGGCCTTCATCAGTCATGGCTTTGAGTTACAATACTTTGTTGTGGCTCTACAAGACAGTGGTGAGAACGACACCTAGAGTACTGGTCACAGTTTTGATCCCCTGTTATAGGTAAGACGTTGTTAGATGGAAAGAGTGCAGAGAAGAATTACAAGGATGCTGCCAGGACTCAGGAGCCTGAGTTATAGGGAGAGATTGAGGAAACTAGGACTTTATTCCTTGGAAAGTGTGAGATTGAGTGGTGACCTTATAAAGGTGTACAGATAGGGTGAATTCCCAAAGAGGATGAAAGATATTAAAGGGGCTTGAGGAGCAACTACATGCAAAGGGCAGTGTGATGTATGGAATGAGCTGCCTGAGAAAGTGTTTGAGGAAGGTACAATTATATTTAAAAGATAATTGGCTAAGTACACGAATTACTTATTAATTCTTACCCTTGGCCATTAGGCTCTTTAATGAGTCGACCCATAGCCAGGGAAGTGATGACCTCCTCCTGTTAGATTGTCTGTGGTAACTTACTTTTTATTCTTTCTACCTCTCTTCTAATATTTATATCTGTGCACTTGCAATGCTACTGTGACACAGTAATTTCCTTTGGGATCAATAAAGTATCTCTCTATCTATCTATCTTATCCGATTTACGACTGAACCTCAGTGACTTCTGGCTGGTGGCTAACGAAACAAGGAAAACAATTAAATACTTAGTTAATTGCTCTTTTTCTGGCCAACAATCGTTGCAACTTTGGACTGTAACTTCCCTTTGGACTTGGAGGCAATTCGGTGCAGCACAACTGAGGTGAGGCAAGACAGTGGCTCCGTTGCCAAGACTCAATCAATTTAAGTGTGGGGTCGAATTGGAAAGGTCAAGTACAGGCTGAATTGAGGCGGAGGGATCAGGCCCTAGAGCGTACTTAAGCAACTGAACCCAATGTTTGGATGATGATTTCAGTGCCGTGCTGAATTGGAAGGGTGGGACATTGGACAAATCAAGGTGCATGGTCCAGGCCACAGAGAGTATCTAAGTGACTGAACTAGGGAAAGGGAACTAGTTTGGCAAGCACAATGGTTAAGTTGGACTGAGGGGTCTGGACTGCTCCGTGGTGGGAAGGTGAAGCCATTATCTTAGTCTTTGTGTCAACCAAAGACTTCATTCACCCATCTCTCTCTCTCCCGACAGCTGTCTGAGCTAACCAGCTGCTCATAACCTTGGTGTCATAATTAATCCCGCGGCGAGTTTATGCTTATAAGTTCCCTCACTATGTTGATAATACGTCCGCTTCCAGTGTTACCTCATCCCTTCCCTCAGCTCTCACCTGTGCTCCAGCTTTCTCAGGGTTGCCGTGACTCCCCCACCTCCTATTCCTCCAGAAGTCAGCAGAAATATGTCCCACGTCACACCTTTCTGTTCACCATCTCTCTGGTGTTGACTCATCAAAGCTGACCCCTGCTCCAGCAAGATCACAATTCCTGTTGCTTTCCTTAAATGATTCATTGGTTGCCCATCGTATCCAATGATGACTGTTGGATTTGTGCAGTTTTTCACTCAAAGAAACCTGTTCTTCAAATGGAAAAGCACTGACTGGGGCAGAGCCACTCTCTTGACCCCGGAGGTTCAAGTCCAGTGGTTACGGCCAGTCACCACAAGTGTGGTCTTCCATGATTGCTCTGTGCCTTGTCATGTTCTTCACTCTGCACAAAGCGTTGCTGAACCGCCTAAGTGGCTGTTGGATCTCACTGTTGACCTCATCCGCCCAGTCCACCAGAGCTGCCTTTGCATGCAAGTCCCCCTCATCCCCTCATTTGGCTTAACCTGCCTATCGAAGCAGTGTACCGGAATGTGGCCACTGTCACATGCAAATGGCTTTGGGTGTATGGGGTGTCCGGTGGGGGTGGGGGTAGCACCTCTGGTGAAGGGGCCTGTCGTGTCCAGTCTGGGGCAGCTCACTCACCTTTGGTCCCCACCAGACACTCAGCTGTCACCTGTGACTCCAACTTACTCCAAATAACCCCATCTTGAACCTTCAAATGACCCCATCTTTTACTTTCAAGGTCTCATAGCTCCTCCTACTCTGGCCTTTTATACACCTGATTTTAATCATCCCACCAGCAGGAACTTCCATCCCCCATTCAGGTCCTGAGTTCCAGGATTCTATCTCACCGTAGCGTGTAAGCACCAGCCAAGCATACCTCTCGTTCTGCCACCCAGCCGGGGCCCAACTCTGGATCCACCAAGACAGAAGAAGGACATGATAGATCAGACCCAATATAAACTGAACCTGAGGCGGTAGGCCCGCTGAAGTATGCATGCTAATTAAAAGATGTAATATACTTCTTTCTACTCTTGCCCCTTCCTTCTCTGTCCTGAAGAAGGGTCTCAGCCCGAAACGCCAACTATTTATTCATTTCCACAGATGCTGCCTGATCTGCTGAGTTCCTCCAGCATTTTGTGTGTGTTACTCTCATGTCTTTATGATCAATAATCAAATCACAGAACTGCCGCATACAGTAGTGGGTGATGGATAAATGGACAGCTGATAATTCTGACAATATACCCTAACTTTGAAGGAAGGTGGTGGCATTATCTCAGTTATCAGCTGTCCAATTACCAAACACATACCTTCAACAGCAACCTGCAGCCAGAAAACATAAACACAAGAAATTCTGCAGACGCTGGAAATCCAGAGCAACACATAAAATGTTAGAGGAACTTAGCCAGTTGGGCAGCATCTATGGAGTGGAATAAGCAGACAATGTTTCAGGTCCAGACCCTTTATCAGGACTCTCAGCCCTTCCGTAGATATGGCCTGTCCTGTTGAGTTCCTCCAGCACTGTGTGCTCAGCCTAAAATGATGGGCTCTGCCTTTGCCTCCTCTTGATGTGCCACCTTTACAGCCGATTCCATTCACTCCACATGCTGGTAACTAGAGGCCATAAGCACTGGATGTGGCAACGTCTATGGAATGAGGCAATAACCCGGTTGTAGTGGTGAGGACCTGTGCCCCAGAGCTGGCTGCACCTCTAGCCAAACTATACAAGATAACAAGAGGCTTTGATCGTGTGGCTAGTCAGAGGCTTTTGCCAGGGCTGAAATGGCTAGCACGAGAGGGCATAGCTTTAAGGTGCTTGGAAGTAGGTACAGAGGAGATGTCAGGGGTAAGTTTTTTTTACACAGAGAGTGGTGAGTGCGTGGAATGGGCTGCCGACAGCGGTGGTAGAGGCAGAAACGACTTAAGAGACTCCTGGGTGGCTACATGGCACTTAGAAAAATAGAAGGCTATAAGGTAGAGCCCTACCTTAGAGCCTAGGTAGCTCTAAGGTAGGGAAATGTTCGGCACAGCTTTGTGGGCTGAAGGGCCTGTATTGTGCTGTAGGTTTTCTATGTTTCTATGTTCTATGTTTCTAGGATATTAACAACTTTGGCATCAATGCAACCATGTGGAAAATTGCCCAGGTATGTCCTGTTCACAAAAAGCAGGACAAATCTAATCTGGCTCATTGCCGTCTCATTAGTTCTCAAGCGTAGATAACTACCAATGCGCCAATGGATCCTTATCAGCCATTGAGAAACCAGTTATAAAAGAGACCACAACAGTAACTCTGCCCTATCTCCAAGAGGAATAAGCTTTACACCCCAAAGTGCAGAAGATGAAATCACTTCATCCTTAACTCTGCTGATGTTGTTGATAACATTTGAACACCATCAGGTGTCAGATCTCTCAGTGGGAGAGCATTCTGGAGATAGTGATCACAGTTCTATCTCCTTTACAATAGCGTTGGAGAAGGATAGAAACCGATAAGTTGGGGAAAGTTTAACTGGAGTAAGGGGAAATATGCAGCTATCAGGCAGGAACTCAGAAGCATAAATTGGAAACAGACCTTCTCAGGGAAATGTACAGAGGAAATGTAGCAGATGTTCAGGGGATATTTGTGTGGTGTTCTGCATTGGTACGTTCCAATGAGACATAGAAAGGATGGTAGGGTACAGGAACCATGGTGTACAAAGGCTGTTGTAAGTCTAGTCAAAAAGAAAAGCTTACGAAAGGTTCAAAAAACTAGGTAATCATAGGAATCTAGAAGATTATAAGGCTAGAGCTTAAGAATGAAATTAGGAGAGCCAGAAGGGGCCATGAGAAGGTCTTGGCGAGCAGGATTAAGAAAAACCCCAAGGCATTCTACAAGTATGTGAAGAGAAAGAGGATAAGACGTGAGAGAATAGGACCTATCAAATGTGACAGTGGAGAAGTGTATATGGAACGGGGGGAAATAGCAGAGGTACTTAATGAATACTTTACTTCAATATTCACTATGGAAAAGGATCTTGGCGATTGTAGGGATGACTTGCAGCGGACTGAAAAGCTTGAACATGCAGATATTGAGGAAAAGGATGTGTTGGAGCTTTTGGAAAGATTCAAGTTGGATAAGTCGCCGGGACTGGACAGAATGTACCCCAGGCTACTGTGGGAGGCGAGGGAGGAGATTGCTGAGCCTCTGGTGATGATCTCTGCATCATCAATGAGGACAGGAGAGGTTCTGGAGGATTGGGGGGTTGTGGATGTTGTTCCCTTATTCAAGAAAGGGAGTAGAGATAGCTCAGAATATTATAGACCAATGAGTCTTACTTCAGTGGTTGGTAAGTTGATGGAGAAGATCCTGAGAGGCAAGATTTATGAACATTTGGAGCGGAATAATATGATTAGGAATAGTCAGCATGGCTTTGTCAAAGGCAGGTCATGCCTTATGAGCCTAATGGAATTTTTTGAGGATGTGACTAAATACATTGATAAAGGTAGAGCCGTAGGTGTAGTGTATATGGATTTTGGCAAGGCATTTGATAAGGCACCCCATTCAAGGGTTATTGAGAAAGTAAGGAGGCATGGGATCCAAGGTGACATTACTTTGTGGATCCAGAATTGGCTTGCCTACAGGAGGCAAAGAGTGGTTGTAGACAGGTCGTATTCTGCATGGAGGTCAGTGACCAGTGGTATGCCTCAGGGATCTGTTGTGGGACCCCAACTCTTCATGATTTTTATAAATTACCTGGATGAGGAAGTGGAGAGATGGGTTAGTAAATCTGCTGATGACACAAAGGTTGGGGGTGTTGTGGATAGTGTGGAGGGCTGTCAGAGGTTACAGCAGGACATTGATAGGATACAAAACTGGGCTGAGAGGTGGCAGATGGAGTTCAACCCAGGTAAGTGTGAGGTGGTTCATTTTGGTGGTCAAATATGATGGCAGAATATAGCATTAATGGTAAGACTCTTGGCATTGTGGAGGATCTGAGGGATCTTGGGGTCCGAGTCCAGAGGACACTCAAAGCTGCTGTGCAGGTTGACTGTGTGGTTAAGAAGGCATACAGTGCATTGGCCTTCATCAACCATGGGACTGAGTTTAAGAGCCGAGAGGTAATTTTGCAGCTATATAGGACACTGGTCAGACCCCACTTGGAGTACTGTGCTCAGTTCTGGTCGCCTCACTACAGGAAGGATGTGAAAGCCATAGAAAGGGTGCAGAGATTTACAAGGATGTTGCCTGGATTGGGGAGCATGCCTTACAAGAATAGGTTGAGTGAACTTGGCCTTTTCTCCTTGGAGCAATGGAGGATGAGAGGTGACCTGATAGGGGTGTACAAGATAATGAGAGTCTTTGAACGTGTGGATAGTCAGAGGCTTTTTCCCAGGGCTGAAATGGCTAGCATGAGAGGGCACAATTTTAAGATGCTTGGAAGTAGGTACAGAGGAGATGTCAGGGGTAAGTTTTTTATGCAGAGAGCGGTGAGTGCATGGAATGGGCTGCCGGTGGCGGTGGAGGGGGTGGAAACAATAGAGTCTTTTAGGAGACTCCTGGAGAGGTACATGGAGCTTAGGAAAATAGAGGGTTATGTGTAAGCCTAGGTAGTTCTAAGGTAAGGACATGTTCGGCACAGCTTCGTGGGCCGAAGGGCCTGTATTGTGGGGTAGGTTTTCTATGTCTACGTCTGTGTTCTATATTGAATATTGCCACATAGCATTGCTATCTGTTTATCAAGGATCTAGGATCAGCTTTATTTGCCATATGCATTATGAATGTATTACAAATTTGCTGTGGTGTTTTGGTGTGACATGCAACAAAAAATAGCATTCAGTAATTGCAAAGAATAAATAATTATATAAAAAAAAACTTGAATATAGAATAAAATGTGGATAAATACATAAATACCAGCATGTATTTGTAATGTAAACAGCACTATAAAAAGTGGGATGATGGGAACTAGAATGGTTGACCAGGTGAGCTGCCTGAGGAAGGTACAATGGTGTGAAGGTTTTGTTTTAATAGCCCTATAACGCTATAGTGCTTATCTTAAAGGCATTCTCACTTCTGCTGAAATGTCAGGTAGTGGAATGTTAAGTATTTGTTGGCTGACAACATCTGTGGTTGCCATGGACAACAGGCAGGTAGGAGTCTGGTTTGAATACAGAGAATATCCTTCTGGGAACATTTAAATAATCCTCCTAGTAAAACAGATTGCCTGACACAGTGGATATCTGATATATAACCTCCTTTTCTAACACGTGGATATTGCCAAGACAAAATCAGAAAAACATATGCACCAAAGAAGATGAAGGATTACTGAATAAAAAAAGTGTTTGCTGTTGCTGAACCTCCACTCAGAGTGGGACTAAGCTTTAAGGCGTGACCAGATGCCAGGAGTGACTCCACAGCCTAGCGGAGAGCAAGTGTCACACCATGAATAGTAGGAGCATAACCCGTGATTTTCTGTCCACTGAAATTAACTGAGAATAAATGAAGGGCTGCAGACTCACTCGTTTGTGCTCTGTGGGAGTGCCACTGCTGTGGAGTGCACGGATTGTGTATGCAATCTTGCTGTGAAATTGTATTACCTTCCCTCTCGGGTTCAGTGGGGAAGAACTAGTCCTTTCATTAATTTGTAACCAAATTACTCTTACTATAGCAATATGTTTAAAGATATTTCCATTCATTCTCAGCTGTTTAATTTTGTCTGTAGTCTTATTAACAAAAGGTCTCTTGCATCAATCGTGTTGCCATTTCAATTCTCTTTACCGAAGTGGATTTGTCACGCGTCCCAATCGCGGGAAGGCTGAACTGTGAGATTTCACATCAGTGATGTGTCATTCCAGAGAAGACATGAAGGGAATTGGTCCTCAGTTCACAATCAATCCTCCCAGTGGCAGACCAGGTCCAGAGGCATTTCAGTGTGAAACATGCCTTACCCATTTTAAATAGGAGATATAAATATCAGGGAAGAAATAATCCCCTAGAAGAGTGAGAGGTGAGAAAATAGAACATTCATCACCGGCATACACACACGTACGCCGGGATACACGACCTGAGATTACCTTCTGTACACAATCACGTCCTTTCCCTGAACAATAGCATATTGAAATTATGTCCCCAAACATGATCTCACCTTGAGATTTTTACTCCCATCCACAACACCACTCTGGATGTCACTGCAATCACACATCCCAACATATTCTCAGCCCCTGTACAATCGCATCAAGGACTGACCGACATGCACAATCGTACCTTCAGCCCGAGACTGCACGCCCACCCGTGAGTACACCTTCAAATCACGCACCCATCAGAAGTGGCGGACCTGCACGCCCTGTCATTACACATTGCAGCCTGCAGCACATCCCAACATTAAATCACCATGATGGGGTAAATCCCGGTGGCGAGGGTGAACCCAGGACAACCGATCCCACATCCTGGCTGCAGGAGGCTGTCCGTTAAGGCCCGTCTATCGTGTGCCACCAGCACATTGCTTTTCTGTCAGGGTGTGCTCCCTTAGTCTTGTCTCAACAGACTTACCACAAGGCAGTGGGGCTATTTACCCATAGCTAGGACAGTGGTTGACGGGCGCCAGGGCGTGTCCACACAGTGATGGGCCTGCACGCCACGTCTCTGGGGCCCACTGCTGCTCCGAGATCCCCTGTAGCTTAGCCTGGGACCGTAAGATATCCAGTTTCCACGTGTGGCCCCGAGGGGTCTCGGTGGTGGAGAGGCTCTGTACTGGCAGGAGGAGGCTTACACACTCGGCTCCTCTTTTCACCCTCTGTTGAGAAGGCTAGCCAGCGGCAATAGCTGTAAGCAGAGAGTAGCAAGCAGAGAGTATGCACTCACTACAAGGACTACTACACTACTACACTGCTACACTATTGCATTACTGCACTACTGCACTACTACACTACTACACTACTACACTACTACACTACTACACTGCTACACTACTACACTAGACGATTCACACACACCCTGTGAGTAAATACTCCACCCACACACACGTTAAATCACAGCGCGAGATCAAGCCCCCTACCCCTGATGACATTCCAAGGCCATCTCCCCAAGCATAACCACACCTGAGATTACAGCCACGCACACTCGTCACAGCTGGAGAATGCATATCAAACAGTGTCCTGGGGTTAGATGTGGGTGAGTTATCACACAGCCTGCATTTGGATTAGATGCAAGGGAATCGGTGTAATTAGATTCAATACGAGGAAACATAAAGAGTATCATTGAACTATCATTGAATGATTCTTGGACCAGGAGTGGTAAAGGCATTGAATAAATATGATGTCAGGGAATCGATACACTCAAACGGTGGTGTTTGATCCATTTGGTTTCTTGTGTTCAGACCTCCCTCTGCTGTCTCCACAGCAGCCCTACAGGTCCAATTGAGCTCCAGGCCTCACTACAAAGCAAGTTTCAGCCGGGCCTCAGGTGGCAGATCCTGAGGCCCCACATCAGGGTTACTTCACTGGCCATTGAATTGCTATTAAATGCTTCTGATGACAAAGTTGTTTAAAAATATCTGAAAGGATTAAAATTAAATGATGAATTTACCTGTAAACTAGTACAAAATATATTAATTCATTAAAAGCATCACCACTAAGTAAAGTAAAACGCCCTTACAGTTGAGGTGACTGGCATAAAATGGAGAGGCCGGGTGCGAAGTGCTCAGAACAGTGGTGCTTTCCACTTGGGACTAGGGAGTGAGAATGGGAATGACCTCCTTCACTGACACTTCCCAGTGCATTGCATAACATGAAAGTCAGGAATGTGTTGCCTGTAATTTATGTCTGTTCTTTACTGAACTGCCATCAAAGGATAAATGTACTTACACCCAAGAGTCAGATGTTTTCTGAAGTGAAGAGTAATTGAATTACATTTTGGCTTGAAAGATTAAATATTCTTTGCCTTTGATTTATGTAGATAAGAAATGATGATCATCTTTCTTGTGGTTTGTCTCAGTGTACTTAATGGCTGCACTGCTTAAGGGGAATAGTCAAATGTTTATTGATTTTGTGTCTATAATGTTATCGTAATTAGTGTGAAAGACAAATGTCATTACCTGTAATTAGTCTGATTGCGCCACAGCTTCATCATGTCTGCTGCTCATGAAGATCTTGTAAAATAAAAGCACTACATAGAAATACACACAAAATGCTGGTGTAACTCAGCAGGTCAAGCAACATCGATGGAAAGGAATAAAGAGCCAAGGTTTCGGGCCGAGACCCTCAATCAGGACTGGAAAGGAAGGGGGAAGAAGCCAGAATAAGAAGGGGGAAAGGACTACAAGCTGGCAGGTGATAGGTGAAGCCAGGTGAGGGGGAAGGTAGGTGGGTAGGGGAGGAGGGATGAAATGAGAAGCTGGCAGGTGATAGGTAGAAAAGGTGAAGGGCTGAAGAAGGAATCTAAAGGGAAAAGAAAGTGAACCATGGGAGAAGGGGAAGGAGGAGAGGCATGGAGGGGTTGTTAGGCAGGTAAGAAGAGAGGAGGTTAAAGGGGATTTAGAATGGGGAATGAAAGAAGAGTTGAAGGGGAGAGGCGAGAATAAAATCTGTGCACAACATAATTTATACCTGGAAAAGTTCACAGCGTAATGCTTACTGTCATTGAAGACTGAAATATCTACCTCTGACCACCTCCTCAGACCTCCAGTGAAGATGAGAGCAATTGTCTTTGACGTGAAAATAGATTGCTGCATCTACTAAAGAAAGGTGCAAAGACCTATCCAGGAAAATATCTTCATTAAGTTCACTGCATTTGGTTAAATCATACCCCCATCCAATCTGAGAAGTTAATTATTGTTATTTATAGGTGGCATGCTGAGATCGATGGGGAGTTAAATATAGAAAGCAGCCTGCAGTAGCCATGCCGATGAACACCTCCAGCAGCAGTGGGAGAGTTCAGCTCTCCTGCATCAGTCTGCTTCACAGAAAATCCAAAAAAATATGCATTCCTGAACTGTAGTTTCTCCAAAACAATTTGAAACCCCAGAAGTGAAAACTTTTAATAACCAATAGCATAAGACCAAATGCTATAGGACAGAATTAGGCCATTCAGCCCATCGAGACTGCTTCACTATTCCATTATTGCAGATTTATTGTCCCTCTCAACCTCATTCTCCTGCCTTCTCCACATAATCTTTGATATCCTGACTAATTAAGAACCTATTAACCTCTGCCTTAAATATGTGACTTGGACATCTGTGACTTGGACTGCACAGATGGCCATCTGTGGCAAAGAATTCCACAGATTCACCATCCTTTGGCTAAATAAATTTTTCATCTTCTCTGTTCTCAGTTCTGAGGCTGTTCCCTCTGGTCCTTGACTCCCTCACTATAGGAAACATCCTTTCAACATTCACTCTATGCAGACCTTTCAATATTCAATAGGTTTCAATGAGAAGCCCTCATTCTTCTAAACTCCAGTGATTACAGGCATAGGCCCATCAAATACTCCTAGTGTTAACTTTTTCATCCCTGGGATTACCCTCGTGACTCTCCTCTGGACTCTCTCCAATGCCAGCATCTCCTTTCTTAGATAAGGGGCCCAAAACTGCTCTCAATACTCCAAGTGTGTCTGATCAAAACCTCAGTATAACATCCTTGTATTTATATTCCAGTCCTCTTGAAATGAATGTTAACATTGCATTTGCCTTCCTCACCACTGACTGAACCTGCAAGTTAACCTTTAGGGAATCCTGCACAAGGACTCCCAAGTCTCTCTGCATCTCTGATTTTTGAATTTTCTCACCATTTAGAAAATAGGCCACACCTTTATTCCTTTTGGCGAAGTGCATAACCACACACTTCCGTACCTTATATTCTATCTGCCACTTCTTTGACCATCCCCCCAAACTGTCCAGGTCCTACTGCAGTTTCCTCAGCACTACTTGCCCTTCCACCTATATTTGTATCATCCGCAAACTTGGCCACAGAGCCACCAATTACTTCATCCAAATCATTGACATACAACATGAAAAAAGTAGTCCCAACACTGACCCCTGTGGAATACCACTAGTCACCAATTGCCAACCAGAAAAGGCCCCCTTTACTCCCATCCTTTGACTCCTGCCAGCCAACCAATCTAATATCCGTTCTAGAACCTTTCCCATAATACATTGGGCTCCTATCTTGTAAAGCAGCCTCATGTGTGAGTCAAAGGCCTTCTGAAAATCCAAATAAACAACGTCTACTGACTCTTCTTTGTATTTCCTGCCTGTTATTTCCTCAAAGAATTCCGATAGATTTGTAAGACAAGATTTCCCCTTTAGAAAACCATGCTGACACAGGCCTATTTTTAACATGTGCTTCCAAGTACCCCTTAATAATAGACTCCAATATCTTCCCAACTACTGAAGTCAGACTAACTGGCCTATAATTTCCTTTCTGCCTCCCTCCTTTCTTAAAGAGTGGAGTGACATTGTAATTTTCCAGTCCTTCAGAAACATTCCAGAATCTACTGATTCTTGTAAGATCATTACTAATGCCCCTCACATACCTTCAGCCACCCTGGAATTTTGTCCATCTGGTCCAGGTGACTTATCTACCATCAGACCTTTCAGTTTCCCAAACATCTTTTTGGGATCCTGCACCAAACGGATTTTCCCAATCTACCTGCCGATTGAAATCTCTAAAGATTATCGCACCATTGCCTTTTTTACACTAATTTTCTATCTCCCATTATAATTTGCAGCTGTCATCCTGGCTACTGATCAGAGGCCTTTATGTAAATCCCATCGGGGTCTTTTACCCTTGAAGTTTCTTAACTTTACCTACAAGGATTCTACATTGTCCAATCCTGTGTCACCTCTTTATAAATGTTTGATTTCATTTTTTACCAACAGAGCCACCCCACCTCCTCTGCCTACCTGCCTGTCCTTTCTGTGCTCCTGGACATTAAGCTCCCAGCTATGATCTTCTTTCAGCCACAACTCAGTGATGCTCGTAACGTCATACCTGCCAATCTCTAACTGCACTATAAGATAGTCTACCTTATTCCATATACTGCATGCTTTCAAATATAACATCTTTGGTCCTGTATTCATCATGATTTTGACCCCCTGTTACGCTTTAACTCATCCCATTGACTGCAGTTTTGCCCTGTCCTTCCTCACAGCTTGACACCACACTGCATCTACTTGTATATCAACTGCTCATCCTCAGCTCTGTCACTACAAATCCCATCCTCCTGCCAAATTACTTTAAGTCCTCCCCAACAGCTCTAGCAAACCTGCCTGCAAAAATATTGGTCCCCCTCAGGTTCAGGGGTAACCTGTCTTTTTTGTCCAGGTCATACCTCCCCAATGATTCAGAAATCTGAAACCCTGTCCCCGATGCACCAATTCTGCAGCCAAACATTCACCTGCCGGTCACCCTATTCTTACCCTCACTGACACATGGCAGCAATCCAGAGATACTACACTGGAGATCCTGCTTTTCAGCTTTCTGCCTCACTTCCCATATTCTCTCTTTAGGACCTCCTCCCTTTTCCTACCTATGTATCAGAATGTACCACAACATCCAACTGTTCAGCCTCTGCCTTTACAATGTTGAGGACCCGATCCGAGATCTCCTTGCCCCTGGCAACATACCATCTGGGTGTCTCTTTCAGATGCTGAGAATCTGCTTTTTGCTCCTTTAATTATGGAATCCCCTAACACTATTCTTCTCCACCTTTCCCTTCTGAGCCACAGTGTCAGCCTCGGTGCCAGAGACCTGGTCACTGCAGCTTCCTCTGGTAGATCATCCCCACCCCCAGTAGTATCCAAAGCAGTGTACTTACTATTGAGGGAAATGGCCACAGGATACTCTGCACTGGCTGCCTGTACCCCTTTGCCTTTCCAGATTGTCACCCAGTGACCTGCCTCCTGCAAGTTAAGCTGACTACCTCCCTCTAGCTCCTATCTAGCACCTCCTCATTCTCCTTACTGAACCAAAGGTCATCGAGCCACAGCTCCAGATCCTTAACGTAGTCCCTAAGGAGATGCAATTCGATGCACTTCATGCAGGTGTAGTTATCAGGAAGACTGGAGATCTCCCAATTTTCCCACATCTCACACAAGGAACATAGCACTAACTCTGGACCCAGTCTCAGTGCACTAGCTATGTACTAACAGTAAAAAAATACAATTGCTAGAAACTTTGCAACATACACAAAATGCTGGAGGAACTCAGCAGGTCAGGTAGCATCTGTGGAAAAAAGTGAACAGTCGCATTTTGAGCCGAGACCCTTCATTAGGAGAGCTTCGTCTGTGCTTGCCCAAGTTTGTTCTTGCCTGAGCCAGTTGAACCAAAGCCGGATAGCTGTAACAATGCCCCACTCATGTAATGGCCACTCCAACAGTGGCCATGTGCAGTGGGTGTGATGTACTTGGATTTCCAGAGAACTTTCAAAGAGGTGCCACATAAAAGACTTATCCAGAAGGATGAATAGAGTTGGGGGTGATCGATATATTAGCATGGATAGAGGATTGGTTAACCAATAGAGAGCAGAAAGTTGGGATACATGGGTGTTACTCTGGTTGGCAATCAGTGGTGAATGGTGTGCCGCAGGGGTCGGTGCTGGGCCCGCAACTGCTCATGATATACATTAACGATCTGGGAGAGAGGACCAAGTATAGTGTATCTAAGTTTGCTAATGACACTAAACTGAGTGGGAAAACAAATTGTGCAGAGGATACAGAGAGTCACTGAGAGATATAGACAGGTTAAGTGAGTGGGCAAGGGTCTAGCAGATGGAGTAATGTTGGTAAATGCAAGTTCATCCACTTTGGAAGGAAAAATGAAAGATCAGATTATTATTTAAATGGTAAAAGATTGCAGCATGCTGCTGTGCAGAGGAACTTGGGAGTGCTTGTGCATGAATCACAAAAGGTTGGTTTGCAGGTGCAGCAGGCTATCAAGAAGGCAAATGGAACATTGGCCTTCATTGCCAGAGGGAATGAATTTAAGAGCAGGGAGGGTGTGCTACAACTGTGTTGGGTGAGGCCGCACCTGGAGTACTGTGTGCAGTTCTGGTCTTCTTACTTGAGGAAGGATTTCTGGCTTTGGAGGTGGTACAGAGGAGGTTCACCAGGTTGATTCCAGGGATGATGCCACCTGCACTAATCTCAGACACAGGAGATTCTGCAGATGCTGGAAATCTTGAACAATACACACAAAACGCTGAAGGAACTGAGCAGGCCAGGTAACAAACAGTTGACATTTCAGGCCAAGAACCTTCATCAGGACTCGGTCCAGTAGACATAAGAGATAGGAGCAAGAGTAAGCCAATCGGCCCCTCAAGCCTGCTCCGCCATTCAACAAGATCATGGCTGATCCAATCTTGACTCTAGTTTTTACCGAATCCCACAAGGAAACAGTACCAACCAACAGGGCACCATGCCACCCATTTTATTTTATTATTCATTCCGCCCAAACCCATGCGATCACCCGGGGAAAAAAGAAAACAATTTGCCAATTGAGGAGAAAAAATCTGGAAAATTCCTCTCCGACCCATCCAGGCTATCGAAACTGGTCCAGGAGATCACATGGCTGATCTAAACCTAGCCTCATGTCCACTTACCTGCTCACTCACCGTATCCCCTAATGCCATTTTTATCCAGGAAAATGTCTATCTCCGTTTTGAATTTATTGAGTGTAGTAGCTTCCACAGCTCTCTGGGGCAGTAAATTCCATAGCCCCACTACCCTCTGAGTGAAGAAATTTCTCCTCATCTCAGTCCTGGAACGGCATCCCCTTATTTTAAGATTATGCCCCCTAGTCCTAGTTTCACCCATCATTGGGAACATTCTCCCCGCATCCACCCGATCAAGTCCCTTCACAATCTTATATGTTTCAATAAGATCGCCTCTCATTCTTCAGAACCCCAATGAGTAGAGTCCCAATCTATTCAACCTCTCATCATACATCAACCCACCCATCCCCGGAATTAACCTAGTGAACCTTCTCTGCACTGCCTCGAGAGCCAGTATGTCCTTTCTTAAATATGGACACCAGAACTGCACGCAGTACTCCAGGTGTGGACTCACCAATACCCAGTTCAACTGCAGTAAGACCTCCCTGTTCTTATACTCCATCCCCCCAGCAATAAAAGCCAGCATTCCATTGGCCGTCTTGACCACCTGCTGCACTTGCATACTAACTTTTTGTGTTTCCTGCACCAGGACCCCCAGATCCCTTTGCACAGAAGCACTTTCCAGTTTCTCTCCATTTAGATAACAACTTGCTCTATTATTTCTTCTACCAAAGTGCAAGACCTCACACTTGTCAGTATTATATTTCATCTGCCAAATGTCTGCCCAATCACTCAGCCTATCTATGTCCTCCTGCAGGGTTTCAATGTCCTCCGCACTCATTACACTCCCTCCCATCTTTGTGTCATCAGCAAACTTCGATACATTGCACTTAGTCCCTTTCTCCAAATCATTAATATAGATTGTAAAGAGTTGGGGTCCCAACACCGACCCCTGCGGAACACCACTAGTCACCAACTGCCAGTCTGAGAATAAACAATTTATCCCAACTCTCTGTTTTCTGTTAGAAAGCCAATCCTCCACCCATGCCAGAATATTATCCCCAATCCCATGATTTTTTACTTTAAGTAATAATCTTTGGTGTGGCACCTTGTCAAATGCCTTTTGGAAGTCCAAATACACCACATCCACTGGTTCCCCTTTATCTACCCTATATGTTATGTCCTCAAAGAACTCCAACAAATTTGTCAAATATGATTTCCCTTTTGTAAAGCCATGCTGACTTTGTCCTATTAAGCTATGTTTATCCAAATGCCCTGTTACTGTTTCCTTAATTATCGATTCCAACATTTTGCCAACCACAGATGTTAGGATAACTGACCTATAATTCCCAGCCTTCTGTCTATTGCCCTTTTTAAATAAAGGAGTTACATTAGCATTTTTCCAATCTGCCGGAACCATTGCTGAGTCCAGCAAGTTTTGAAAAATTATCACTAATGCATCCACAATCCTGACCGCCACGTCCCTTAAGATGCAAGCCGTCCGGTCCAGGGGATTTATCCACCTTCAGTCCCATTAATTTATCAAGTTCCACTTCCTTGGTGATTTGAATCGTAGTTAGCTTCTCTCCCCCTAGAGCCCCCTGTTTATCCAGTGTTGGGATATTTTGAGTGTCCTCTACTGTAAAAACTGATACAAAATATTTGTTCAGTGTTTCCGCCATCTCCATGTCCCCTACCATTAATTTCCCGGTCTCATCTTCTAGGGAACCAACATTTACTTTAGCCACCCTTTTACTTTTTATGTAACTATAAAAACTCTTACTATCTGCTTTTATGTTTTTCGCCAATTTACTTTCATAATCTATCTTCCCTTTCTTAATCAACCTTTTTATTATTTGCTGCTGATCTTTAAAAGCTTCTCGATCTTCAATCTTCCCACTAGATTTAGCTACCTTATATCACTTTCTTTTTAGTCATATACTTTGCTTTATTTCTTTACTTAGCCACAGATAACTATTTTTTCTTTTACACCCTTGTTTCTTCAGTGGAATATATTTTTCTTGATAGTTGTAAAATAACTCCTTAAATATACACTACTGATCAAGTACCGATCTACCCTTTAATCTATTTTCCCAATCCATCTTAAGCAATTCCGCTCTCATACCATGATAGTCTCCTTTATTTAAGCTCAGTACGCTTGTTTGAGATCCAACCCTCTCATCCTCTAATTGAATATGGAATTCGACCATGTTATGGTCACTCATTCCAAGGGGATCCTTTACTAGGACATTTTTTATTAGTCCTGTCTCATTACACAGGACCAGATCTAAGACTGCTTGCCCCCTTGTTGGCTCAGTAATGTATTGTTCAAGGAACCCATCCCGAATACACTCAATAAACTCTTCTTCAAGGCTGCTGTGTCCAACTTGATTAGTCCAGTCAATATGAAAGTTAAAATCCCCCATAATTATAGCTGTTCCCTTATTACAAGCCCCAACTATTTCCTGATTTATGCTCCGACCAACTGAGTTACAGCTGTTTGGAGGCCTTTAGGCTACTTCCAGCACTGCTTTTTTCCCTTTACTATTTCTTATTTCTACCCAAATTGTTTCGTTATCCTGATCCTTTGAGCCAATATCATTTCTCTTTCTTGCAGTGATTTCTTGCTTTATTAAATAGCCACCCCACCTCCTTTTCCTTCTTGCCTGTCTCTCCTAATTGTCGAATACCCTTGTATGTTTAATTCCCAGTCCTGGTCACCCTGCAGCCATGTTTCTGTAATTGCCACAATATCATAACCATACGTAATTACTTGTACCATCAACTCATCAATTTTGTTCCTAATACTACGTGCATTCAAATAAAGGACTTTCAAATATGTTTGACACTTATTTCCTACCTTTTCCTTTTGTACAACTTTACGCTTATCTTCGTACATTCTTTCCCCTCCTGACACACTCTGTCTTTTTATTCCTCTGCTTTTACCTACATCCATTACCTTCTCCATTGTCTTTTTAATTATTTGCTCTCTAGAATCCTCCCCCCCCCCCACTAGTTAGTTTAAAGACCTCTCTGCAGCCCTAGTTATATGATTCACCAAGACACTAACCCCAGCCCGGTTCAGGTGAAGCCCGTCCCTCCGGAACAGTTCTCTCCTGTCCCAGTACTGGTGCCAGTGTCCCAAGAAGCAAAACCCACTTCTCCCACACCAGTCTTTGAGCCATGCGTTTAACTCCCTAATTTTATTTAACCTAGCCAAATTTGTTCGTGGCTCAGGTAATAATCCAGAGATTATTACCCTTGAGGTTCTGTTTTTTCATTTGACCCCTAGCTGCTCATATTCCTGTAACAGAACCTTCTTCCTTGTCCTATCTATGTCATTAGTACCGACATGTACTAAGGCAACTGGGTCCTCGCCCTCCCACTGCAAGTTTCTCTCCAGCCCAGAAGAGATGTCCTTAACCCTGGCACCAGGCAGGCAACATAGCCTTCGGGACTCTCGCTCTCGGTTGCAGAGAACCCTATCTATCCCCCTGACGATACTGTCCCCTATTACTACAACATTACTATCGACTCCTCCCTCTGGAATGGCCCCCCATTCCATGGTGCTATGGGCAGGTTGCTCATCCTCCCCACAGTCCCTGCTCCTGCCCTCACAGGGATTTAAAGCCTCAAATCTGTTGGACAAGAGCAAGGCCTGCATCTCCTCCAGCCCTACCTCCTGGATTCCCCTACTTTCCTCACTCATAGCCACACCATCCTGTGCTTGACTGCAATCTACATTAGTTAATCTATTAGGTGTGGCTATCTCCTGGTACACAGAGTCCAGGTAACTCTCCCCCTCCCTGATGTGTCGCAGTGTCTGAAGCTCGGACTGCAGCTCATCAATATGAAGCTGGAGTTCCTCGAGCAACAAACACTTGCTGCAAATGTAGTCGCCGTGTCCCTCAATGGGGTCTACCGGTTCCCATATCTCGCAGCAGTAACACATCACCTGCTCCATGCTATATCGTTAATTTAATGTACTAGTATTAGTTATGCAAGAACCCTTTGCCCCAATACAGCTAACTATCACACTATTTATAACCATATAACAATCACAGCACGGAAACAGGCCATCTTGGCCCTCCTAGTCAGTGCCGAACCCTTAATCACACCTAGTCCCACCTACCCGCACTCAGCCCATAACCCTCCACTCCTTTCCTATCCATATACCTATCCAATTTTACCTTAAATGACACAACTGAACTGGCCTCTACTACTTCTACAGGAAGCTCATTCCACACAGCTATCACTCTTTGAGTAAAGAAATACCCCCTCGTGTTTCCCTTAAACTTCTGCCCCCTAACTCTCAAATCATGTCCTCTCCAATTTAACAATACTTTTAAAGTTATAAGTGTAAAAGGAAGCAGGACTACTTACCAATACTTACCAAGCAACTAGCTGTGAGAGCTCTGCATGAGGCCGGGGAGAAAAAAAACCAGAGGACATGGGTTAAGGGTGAAGGGGGAAAAATTTAAAGGGAACATTAGTGGGGCTTCTTCACACAGAGAGTGGTGGGAGTGTGGAATGAGCTGCCAGATGAAGTGGTGAATGCGGGCTCACTTTTGACATTTAAGAAAAACTTGGACAGGTATATGGATGAGAGGGGTTTGGAGGGATATGGCCCAGGTGCAGGTCAGTGGGAGGAGGCAGTAAAATGGTTCGGCACAGCCAAAAAGGGCCAAAAGGCCTGTTTCTGTGCTGTAATGTTCTATGGTTCTATGGTTCTATGATGTTGTAGCGGATCAAAGCAGATAAACTGAAGGCAGTGACAATTGTCTTTCTCACTAATTATGGTCGTGCAGATGCAGGGTCTCCACCTGAAACATTGACTTTTTATTCCTCTCCTGATATGGAGAGCTCCACCAGCATTTCGTGGGTGCTACAGAAATCCCCAAATGCTTGCGCATACCCTCTACTCCCTGCCAGTCTTGTTGCCCCTCAAACATCATGGTTGTATCTGTTTCTTTTAACACTATCCTATCATTGCAGAGTGAGGGTGGTCTTACAGACAGAAGTGGGTAACTTGCTCTTGCAGCGGTTGCAAAAAACTCACTCGGAATACTGTGATTGCTTTCAGTTACATGAATGTTTTAAATTAATGTTTATGTTAATTCCATTGTTAGGAGTAAGTCGCTGAGAAATGCCCATTATTTAAGAACATAGAATGTTGCTGTCTGTAAGGAGTTCGTACGTTCTCTCTGTGGGTGTCCTCCGGGTTCTCCGGTTTCCTCCCACAGTCCAAAGACATACGGGTTAGTGGTTTAATTGTCCACTAGGGTGTAACTGGGCAGCGAGGGCTTGTTGGGCCGGAAGGGCCTGTTACCGTGTTACATCTCTAAATAAATAAAAATAAGGAGATTACAGCACAGTACAGGCCCTTCAGCCCATTATGTTGTGCTGACCTTTTAATCTTGTCTAAGATCAATCTAACCCTTCCCTCCTACATAGCCCTCTAGTTTCTTAAATGTGGTTAAGAAGGTGTACAGTGTATTGGCCGTCATCAATTGTGGAATTGAATTTAGGAGCCAAGAGGTAATGTTGCAGCTATATAGGACCCTGGTCAGACCCCACTTGGAGTACTGTGCTCAGTTCTGGTCGCCTCACTACAGGAAGGATGTGGAAGCCATAGAAAGGGTGCAGAAATTTACAAGATTGTTGCCTGGACTGGGGAGCATGCCTTACAAGAATAGGTTGAGTGAACTCGGCTTTTCCTCCTTGGAGTGACGGAGGATGAGAGGTGACCTGATAGAGGTGTGTAAGATGATGAGAGGCATTGATCATGTGGATAGTCAGAGGTTTTTTCCCAGGGCTGAAATGGTTGCCACAAGAGGACACAGGTTTAAGCTGCTTGAAAGTAGGTACAGAGGAGATGTCCGGAAAGTTTTTTTATGCAGAGAGTGATGAGTGAGTGGAATAGGCTGCCAGCAACGGTGGTGGAGGCAGATAAAATAGGGTCTTTTAAGAGGCTTTTGGATAGGTACATGGAGCTTAGGAAAATAGAGGGCTGTGGGTAAGCCTAGTAACTTCTAAGGTAGAAGTTGTTCGACACAACTTTGTGAGCTGAAGGGCCTGTATTGAGCTATGTTTTCTATGTTTCTACGTCCTTAATGTACCTGTCATAACCACCACCCCTGGCAGTGCACTGTGCTTTTGTCACATCCTCAAAGAATTCAATTGGGCTGGTGAAACACAACCTGCTCCTTATAAAGCCATGATGACCATCCATAATCAGACAAATCCTCGTAGATCCTGTCTCTAAGAATCTTCATCGATAATTTTCCCACCACTGACTCACTGGTCTAAGATTCCCAGGGTTAACCCTACCCCCTTTCTTGAGCAAAGGAATAACATTTATGATTGATCTCCAATCACAGAGACGACTCCCGAGACTTCACATAACTGTGGACCCATCCTTGAACTGTCGAACACTTCCTGTGCAGTTTAAGGGCTTCCTTGTAACATCCTTCTTTCTCTTACAGTTACTTAGACAGCTTAGATCGAATTGGAGGGAGCGATTACCAACCAACAGAGCAGGACATCCTCCGAACTAGAGTGAAGACCACTGGAATCGTAGAAACCCACTTTACATTCAAAAATCTCCACTTCAGGTGAGTCCAGTTAGATGGCATGCAGTCACACGGAGGAGATTCTTCCTGTCGTCTCAGTGGAGCATTAAGCAACTGGAATAAGTTAGATGTGAGGGAATCTTAAGGAGTGAACGTGTTTAATGTGAGAATTATACTGTGCCTGTAGTAAAAGAGACTTGAACCTTTTGCTGTCATCGTGGTGACAAAGTACTGTGGTATTTACTGGACACCCAACAGGGCTCTCCACTCATTGTGTAGATATAATTAGTAGATTAACATCTCCTTTAGGTAGTAACCTTTCTTCATGATCAGAGGGAGTCAAGACTTCACCAAATGCTCATGTACCCCACCATACCAGTTGCATTTTATGGGAACAAAGAGTTCAACTATTGTTTGTTGAAGAAGAGGGAATCACTAAGACTGGTCTCCTTTATTCTGAAGTTAATGCAATGAAAACAGACAGTTGAATCCAGATGTTGCTGTTACTCCGATATTTATCCTGCACCAAAGTTTGGGCTAAACAAAGGAAAGATCCAAAACCACCCAAGCCCCTGGCCATTCAAGGACAGTGGGAGAAAGGATGTGGAGCGAAGGAGGGAAGCAGCAACCCATGAGAGTAGACTCCTTGACTTCAGATGATACCATCCTGGGGATGTTTTGTAGAAGAAGAAGAGGAGGGGGCAAATGGTGGCTCTATAGCCCAGCTAGTGGTCCAGCTGCCTCGTGGCTTTTGCAACCTGGGCCTAACGTCTGTGTGTAGTTTGTGACCAAATGGTTGTCCCCTGGATGCTCTACTTCCCTCCCAAATCACAGGTTGTTTCGGGTTGTCACTGGGGGTTAGGTTGTAGTAGAGCCTGGGGGAAGAGGATGAGAATGTTGCAAGAATGAAATGAGCTTAGTGCAGATGGTGCTCAGTGGTCCTGCATGACTTCGTGAAAGGAGAAATTGTTCACAACTAAGAGGAAGGGGAAAGAAAGCACTGCTGGAGAGGTGCTGGCTACAAGGGACAGTGTAACTAGTCACTGCCTACATGATGGAGGAGAATCAATGGAGAAGGGCAGTTCTAGGCTGGGTAAGGGTTAAGGAGAGCTGGCATGCCTGAATTAATAGCATTTAGACTTCCATTGGTGCAGTTTCACTGCTGTACACTGATCTAACCAGGGAGGTATAGGCATGGATCTGAGATGATTTTGTAACAATACAGCCCATTCTTTCAGCTGCCCTTATATTTAAAAGCAAAACAAAAGTTTCTCAAGTCTGCTCCACCATCTGTCCACTCTCTTGTCTGCTCCCCATAATCCTTGATGCACCTGTATATCAATGATATGCCTGTATTAGCCCTGATTATAGTCAATGATGCTGACTCCAAGGCTCTATCAAGGATTCTGAGAGAAGAAATTCCTCCCTATATTCACCTTTAACAGGTGGCCTATATTCTGCAAGAAGGGCCCCTTGTTCTGGATTCCTTTAGAAGTGGAAGCAACCTCTCTGTGAGGACCATGTCAATCTTATATGTCTCAATTAGACCCCCTCCTTCTAAACTGAAATGAACATAGGCCCACCCGATGAACCCCCCTCATCAGCCATCAACCAACTGAATCTTCCTTGAATTGCCTCCTGTGTGTGGACATTCCTGCTTAAGTAGACCAAATTTTGCACAGTACTCCAGATATCCAAATCAGAATCAATTTTAATTATCACTCACATAGGTTGAGAAGGTTGTTATATGGTGATAGTACAGTGCAAGACATAAATTACTATAAATTACAATTATATATATAAAATAAATGTAATGCGAAAAGAAAGCAAAATTAGTGAGGTAGTACTCATGAGTTGGTCCATTGTCTGTTCAGAAACCTGATTGCAGAGTGGAAGAATCTGTTCCTAAAACATTGAGCATGTGTCTTCGGGCTCGTGTACTTCCTCACTGAGGGTAGTAATAAGAAGAGGGCGTGTCCTGAATGATGGATGCTGCCTTTCTGAAGCATCACCTTTTGAAGATGTGCTAGAGGTGGGGAGACTAGTGCTCGTGATGGAGCTGGCTGAGCTAGCAACCCTTTGCAGCTTTTTCTATCCTGTGCTGTGGCCCCTCCATAACACAATGATACAGCCAGTTAGAATGAAATCGCTGGAGTCTTTGGAGACATACAAAATCTCCTCAAACTCTTAATGAAATGTAATTCATCTATGTATGCAAATATATACAATAACGGAGAGACTTTCCTGCACTTATACTCCATCTCCCTTGTAACACTGAGCAATCTAATCACTTACTATACCTACTTTAGTTTTCTGTGTTTCCGCATGAAGGCACCAGGATCCCTCTATGGCAAAACTGTGCAGTCCCTCTCCATGTAAGCAACGTTCCTTTCTTCCTGTCAAAGTAAGCAATTTCACATTTCCCTACATTATACTCCATCTGCAGGCCTCAGTTAACCTATCTATATTCCCATAGCAAACCATTGAAATCCTCCTCTCAGCTTCATTTTTAAGAGGTTTACTTCCATGACTTTTAACATACTATTTACATGGTTCTCAAATAAAAACATAACCACCTTGTCCAAGTTATACTGTACACCAGCCTGTGTGGCACCTTTCCAGGTGTGCTCTCTTTCTAGGAATACCCAGGTATGGACACACCCTCTGAACTTATTTTCTGACCCTAACTACCTGGACCATAAGACATAGGAGCAGAATTAGGTCATTTGGTCCATCAGTCTCCACCATTTGATTATGGCTGATTTATTATTCCACTCAACCTCATTCTCCTGCCTTCTTCCCCTAACCTTTAGCACTCTTTCAATCAAGAACCTATCAACCTGCCCTTTAAATATACCCAAAGGCATGGTCTGCACATCTGTCTGGGGCAATGAATTCCACAGATTCAGCACCCTCTGGTTAAAGAAGTTTCTCCTCATCTCTGTTCCTTGTATTTACTATCAGCACATTGGGCTACAGTGCAGTCAGTGCTGTCATTTCCATCATTTACAGCTACTGTAGATAGTTAATGCTCCAGCAATGACGCTCTAGCACCCACTAGCTGCAGCAATTTATCTCAACTCTGTTTTCTATGAGTTAACCTTGCATGATGACTTTATGTAACACCTTACAGAATGTCTTCAGGGCATTCAAAATGGCACATTTGCTGCTGGTTTTATCCAGCATGCTCATTACGTCCTCAAAGAACTCTAATAAATCCAATAAGCATTATTTTCCTTTCCTAAAACCAATTTGACTTTGCTTGTTCATGCTAAGATGTTCTAAGCATCTTTCATTGTAATAGATTTCCCAGTGACAGACATTAGACAGACAATCCTATAATTTCCAGCTTTCTGACTCTGTCATTCCTTGAATGAGGAGATTACATTTGTGTTTTTATTTTAAATCCTCTGAGACCTTTCCTGGATCTGGAGAATGTTGGAAGCTCACACACAATGTAGCCACTTTGCCTGCACCCCCTTCCTTTTGACAGCCCAAGATGCAAATCGTCAGGCCCAGCAGACTTATCAGCCTTCACTCCACAAGTAATTGTTTCTCCATAAGTTTAAATTGCACCCTCCTTTTATGTCTGGACATCAGCCACTCTTACTGGGATGCTAATATTGTCTTTTACCATGAAACTGTTTGTTCAAAGTCTCTGCCATTTTCTTCACATTATTAATTCACAGGTCTCCATCACTGAGGCCAGTGGCTGTTTTAACAGTTATCTCCCTTTTTCCATATTTATGGAAATTATTACTTTTTTCATTTTTTCCACTGGATCTCATTATCCTGTGTTTATCCTCTATTCTCAGCATCTGTATTTTTTGTGGCCAGTTTCTAATTCTTCCAAATCTCTGTTTTGCACTAATGTCTGAAACATTGTATGCCTTTTCTTTTAATTTTTTATCAACCACAACTCTCTTGGCTTGAATTACACTTCTCCAAGTGTCTTTATTTCCTTCAATGACAAGTATGGAATAGTTCCTTAAATATCTGTCGCTGCTTCATATTTTAAACTGGATTATTACTTGTAATGGTGAGATTTGAGCTCAAACCAGTACCTTAGTGCACCTCACAGTGTTCTGTACAGAACCAGTTCACTCAGGATAATAGAGGTGTCAGACCAGTCAACTGTTCTCTTGAGGTGGAGGGCCTCACACAAGGCCTGGTGTTTCAGGCTGTTTTTCATTCCCCAGGGTTGTCTTTGCATCTCAGAAGATTTTTCATTTCATTAAGTGATTTATTTTAAGAAATGATTGCGTCATTTTCTGAGTGACGGTTTGGGTACCTGCACGTTGGAGATGATACGTACCATGGGAGTTGTTGGTGAGAGGTTTTTGTTAATTAGCCTCTACAGGCACAGTCAGACTGCAGAATTTTGGTTAACCTTTTAAAGCATTGCCCGTGATTTAATATAAAATATCAATATTTACATTTTAAAACGGAACTACATTATTTCCCAATATAAAAGGTAAATTTAACTTGCACAAACCAGTTCAGCATATTTACCAATTCAGCTTGTAACACAGCTCTAATAGAAACTACTAGAAACTAGACATTATGTGCCCAGACACCCAGAATGTAGTTTTCTCTGCTTCTTCTAGTTCCCTTAAATCTGTACCTACCCTCTCCTAAAACTGATTCTCAACACCCCCCTTTTTTAAGCAGCCTAAACTTGTGGCCATCACCTGCTCATCAACTTGCAGTTAGTGCACAGTTCCTGAAGCACGTGCAAAATCCATTGTGGTCTTCTGACTAATACTCACAAGCTTGTAACTGGTTAACACTGGCATTGGCATTGAAGCTGACCCACATTGCACACTGTTATTGGATTGCGATGGTGATATTTACTCCTGTGCAACGTTATTTCAGGATAGATTCTGATGAATGGCTGTGTGGTGCATCCTTGGGTTTTGCTCGAGTTTATTTTCTTGCATTATTCAAGTGCGGAAGGGACTTCTGCCTTTGTGGATTACATGTTGGAAGGAAGAGAAAGCCCAATGTACAGTAGCTTGTGAATTGTTTCTTCAGCGTTGCAGTTATCTGGGCTGGAGTGCGGGTGCATTGTGATGATCTGGTTGTCCAGTGGTCTCACAGTCATGTTCTGGCTTGTGTTCACTTCCTGTGTGACACTTCGCCACTCAGAATATACAGTTCATAGTTACTCTATCTGCCTCATCCTTCTGGTAACTATTCCACTAGTTTCCAGGATACTAATTTTCTCCCTACTGGAGCAAAATATTCCAAAGAAACTATTCCACCACCTCTCCTTGTGCTGTACGTGCACCTCACACAGTGAATTACAAGAGCACCAGCCTCCACCTCGGCCTTTTGCTCAATAAGAGCCCAGAGTTCAAAGTACATTTATTATCAAAGTATGTATCCGTCAGCACGTACTACACTGAGAGTCATTGTCTTGCAGGCATTCACAATAGAACAAAGGATCAATTGAAAACAAAGGCTGACAAACAACCAATGTACAAAAGAAGACAAACTGCAAATACAAAAAAGACTAATAATAATACTTGTAAATAAATAATACCGAGGACACAGATTGTAGAATCCTTGAAAGTGAGTCCATAGGTAGTGAAATCAGTTCAGAGTTGAGGTGAGTGAAGTTATCCACTCTAGTTCAGGAGCCTGCTGGTTATAGGATAAAAACTGCTCCTGAACCTGGAGGGATGGGAACAAAGGCTCCTGTACCTCCTTCCCAGTGGCAACAGTGAGAAGAGTGCTTAGCCTGTATGGAGGAGGTCCTTGATGATGAACGCTGCTTTCTAGTGGCAGTGTTCCTTGTAAATGTGCTCAGTGGTGGGGAGGGATTTTCCTGCAATGGCACCGGGCTGTATCCACTGTTTTCTGTGGTGACCTCAACAAAAGTCTCTTAAAATCTCCAGCTGATAAAGAGACATTAGTCTGGTGAAAAAGAATAAAATTAGAATGAAGAGTTCAGTGGAAGGACACTCCACCCATCTGACCCATGCAGCCGCTGATGTTTTCACAAAAGCCTCACCCATTCCTCTTCAGTCAACACATTCAGCACTAGCTTCCACTTAATGTGCCTTTCATAATTATTTCAATCATTCTGTATCCTTCCAAATTACAACCATATTTCTCCTGCATAGGGCCATATTTGATTTCCCCTACATCCACATCCCTATATTTACTGTGTTCCTATCAAACCCGAGGTACTCCCCCCAGGATTGGCTGCAACTGTGAAATTCTTAAAGTGAGGTCAGCCACTGAGCCCAAATCTAAGATTAATAAATCATCCCTAGTATAAGTTGGACTCTTGACCTCACAGTCTTTGATCTTGCACTTTATCTTTTACCTGCACTTCATTTTCTCTGTGGCTGTTCCACTTTATTTTGCACTGCTACAGCTTTACCTCGTTCTGGCTCAATGCACAGTGTAATGATTTGATCTGTATGAACAGTATGCAAGACAAGCCCTTCACTGTATTTCAGTACATCTGGCAATGATAATCCAATTGCTGTTTCGCAGGCTGTTTGATGTAGGAGGTCAAAGATCAGAGAGGAAGAAGTGGATCCACTGCTTTGAAGATGTGACAGCAATTATTTTCTGCGTGGCACTGAGTGGCTACGACCAGGTGCTCCATGAGGATGAGACCACGGTGAGTAGGTCCACGGGAACAAGGCAGCCTGGCAGATGATGGGGTGCGCATGTGCATTGCCATCAGGCAACTGCAGAGTACCCACTGAAGGGCAGAGTCATGGTTTCACGACAATGTTTGTGTGTGTGTATATGTGTGCGTGAATGTATGGTCTGTGCACTGATGTTCTCCAGTTATGTAATTAAAATTGTGGGAGTGAAACGACAATTAACTCTGCCTTTTCACATAGAGAATCAGAGGACTCTGTTGGAGAGACTGAAGGGAGGGTGAAATCGTGGTTTACCAGCTGTTTTGCAGAAGTATTGAACTCTAACTTGCATTTTATTTTTAAAGTGGTGTGAATTCCTGTGAGAGATGGATTGCTGCCTCTGCTGATGTCTGTGAGATACTGAGTAGACATAATGGTTCATCTTTTGTTTTTATTTTTATCTGTTACTCAGGAATGTGCTGCCTCAGGTTTCGCATCCTCTTCCCAGGTTAAACTTGTTATTCTTCATTATCCATTCAAAAGAAAAATTACTTGTTTCGTGACATACTGCAGATCAGTATTTTCTCTTGAAACATTTTTGATATAATGAAAATGGCAAGAAAACGATTGACTTTATATTAAGTAATTTCAGAAATAGAGCTTAAAGTAGAAACAGTTTTGCTCAGTGGTGTAAGCATCTACCTAATTGGCTTTTGCTCCTTTTATAATCCCGTTCCAGGGTCCTCTAACCAATCTAACCATGCCGTTACTAATTCAAAAGGAAATATCTTCCTGGAAAAATACTGTATTATGTTAAATACATATGCAGGCTTTCTATGGCAACATATTCCAGTTGATACAGGGGGTGTATAGGTAGGACTATCAGAGGGAAGTGGATTATCCTACTGCAACCTCTTATCGCCATTACTTCTCTCCTCTGCCTCCACGCACAATGAGCTGGTTAAAGGAGTTGTAAGACAGCAGTTTTTCTACCAAGACCTCAATGGTAGAGCTGATGACACATCACAACGGCATTGAAGGTCGCGGAAGGCTTCAGCAGTGAAGGGTCACCAGTCATCTTGCATTCCATGCCACCGCGACCCTGACCCCAATCTGTCAAAGATCATGTGGTCCATCAGCCTCCCCACGTTCAACAAAGTAACACACAGCTCTTCCCCATTAAGGAAATCCACTCTGACATCCCAGATTAAGTCTTGTAGTGATCAAAATGTGGCAAAGGGGGCAGGGTTGTGAACTCTGGAGGCCCCTCAGAATTTGTGGATCCTGGATCAGCCACCAATAGGAGAGCACCGTACTTTCTGCAGTGATTCCTGGGTGAAAGTGCACATTTTACTGGGCATGTTTATTTATATCACTTCATCGAAAATTAATCAAAAGCTGGAGATGGTCTGTATTGATGTGTTCACTGCTGTTACTCACCGGCACGTTGTTCTATTCTGAGCAGGCTGGCTGCTGACACATGATCTGCCCTCAAACTGTACTCTACAATGAGTTTTTGATGCATTGGAGAGTTTCCCCTGCAGAACACAGGATGCAATTGCATTTTACCATAACCTGTCCTATGAATTTTGATACAAGCCCAAGAGATCCAGCAACTTTCGACTTTCCTACTGAGAGCCTGTGATTCCATTTATGCTGTTACTTAGCTGTTGGCTCCACCAACATGTCATCTGGCATTGCCAAGCACGAGGAGAGATCATGGAGCGTGGTCCTCAAACCTGTCTTTTTCTTCCATGTGCTGAATATTATCACCACCTCAGGCCAAACTTTCAAGATTCAACATTCAGACTTATTCATCGAAACAATAGTGAAGTGTGTTGTTTGCATTAACAGCCAACACACCCGGGAATGTGTTGAGGGCAGTCCGCAAGTGTCGCCCCACATTCCAGCACCAACATAGCATGTCCACAATGCTTGGGAGAACAATGCAGAACACAACAAAGCAGAACAAAACATGCAACAACACAACAGCAAAACTAGCCCTCTTCCCCCCTCCCACCCACATACACAGTCCTCCAAACCCCTTCCACCTTAATAGACAATCTAATTGACAACGATAAGGTGAAGGAATCGCTTGGTGTTATAATGTAGTGACCTCGGCAATCCTCGGATACTTGCAGCTTTTCCGAAGAGTTTATGTAATGATGAAGGGTTCTCGTCACCACAAAAGCCATAGTTACTGGTAACAATATTCCTTCACTAACTCTTAAAATTAATATTTAATTTAACACAGCTGTTATTAGGAGAATAGAAGTGATGGGATCATGTTGAGAGTATAGTATTCTGGGGAATTTATCACAATGATTTTCATTAACCAAGTATAGCTGTGCTGAAGCAAAATCAGCAATATTTTAGTTCAAGTCGATTGCCAAGTAACAATTATTCCCTGCTGCAGAATAGTGTACAAGTGGAGGAAACATTCAAAGAAGGTAGTTAAGTAGAGTTCATTTGTTTTTCACAAGGGGATCAGAATATGAGGAAGGACATTAAGTATTATTAATAAGGTTGCTTGTTCTTTCAGGCTTATTGTCACTGACTGTATCTTATGAAATTGTTGCAGAGCAGTGCAAAGACATAAATCTATAAATTACACAATAAGTACACAGTTCAAATAAAAGAAATAAGGAAATCGTGTTCAGGGGTTCTTGGTCTGATCAGAAATCTGATGGCAGAACATGGAACGTAGAAGACTTCAGCACTGTACAAGCACTTAGCCCCATGATGTGCTGACCTTTTAACATAGTACTCCTGATTAAAGAATTATTTGCAAACGGCTGTTCTTAAATAGTACATTATGGGTGTCCGGTATCTTGTACTTGCTCCCTGATGGTAGTAACGCAAAGAAGGCGTGTCTGCAATCGGATGGTGAAGGTCTTTAATGATGACATTGCCTTTTGAAGATGTCCTTCACGGTGGGGAGGGTTGAACCCATGATGAGACGAGCTGAATCTACAGCCTCTTGTGATCCTGTGCAGTGGAGGTTGGATACCAGACTATGATCCAACTAGTGATCATGCTCTCCACCATACAGCTGTAGAGATCTGCAAGAGTCGTTGGTGCCATACCAAATCTCCTTAAACTCCTAATGAGGTAGAGCTGCTGTCATGCCTTCTTCATGATTGAGTCGATGTGTTGGGCCCAGGATGGATGTTGACACCCAGAAACTTGAAGCTGCTCACTTTTCCACTGCTGGCTCCTGAGTGAGGACTGCAACTGAATCTTCGATTATGCCGTTGAGATGCAGGTGTAGGCTGAACTGTCCTTACTGTAGCCAGCAATTCCACAGGGAACCACCAAGAATCAGCCTTCTGCACTGAAGTAAGTTCTGAACTTACCAAGACTTACTGAATGACATCTGTCACTGCATTCCAGCATATTACATGGGTGAATCAGCCCTCACATTTCACACTTGGCATAGAATAGGAAGCTCCTCTCATTTGAATGGAGATTCTTGGCCTGCAGAAAGGAAATAAAGTGCTATTTTTAAGTACAAGAGATCCTACAGATGCTGGAAATCCAGAGCACTCTCACAAGATGCTGGAGGATCTTTTTAAGGTTCAAAGCTCACATGACCTTGGAACTTTGAGCCAAAAACAGACTTTCAGAGATCTCCATCCAGTCATGGTGAATGTCAGATATTTGTAAAAACTATTTTAATCTAGTTAAAAGTCCTTAAGTAATTTGGTGAATTTTATTAGACTCTGAATCTGTTTTTTAAATCACTGGCATACGGTATGTCATTCTTTCTTCTCCAGCCCTTGATCCTTCCCACCCATCTGGCTTTACCTATCACCTTCCAGCAAGCCATTTTCCCCTCTCCTCCCCATGATTTAATTCAGGTACCTTCCCCTTCCCCCCCACCACCCGCTATCCCTATCCCTTTCATTCCTGAAGAAAAGTCTTTGCCCAAAATGTTTATTCTTCCCGCTGACCTGCTGAGATCTTCCAGCATTTTGTGTGTGTCATGAAATAAGTTTCTTTGTTTTGCAATATAGTGCAAGACATAAAATTCTATTACCTGCTATATAAATAAACAGTTCAAAAGACAAATAATGAGATAGTGTTCATGGGTTCATGGACCATTCAGAAATCTGATGGTGGAGGAGAAGAAGCTGTTCTTAAAATATTCAGTATGGATCTTCAGGCTTCTGTACCTCTTCCCTGATGGTAGTAATGCAAATACAGTATGTCCCCTGGTGTGTATTTAAAATTTCAGTAACATGTCAGTAATATTGTGAATATGGTGCTTGATTATTCATTGTTTACATAATGCATTGAAGGTTATATGTAAAGTACGTAATGGCATACGTTATCACTCCACCACGTGACACATTCACTTAAGGTAAAAAAAAACAAACTAAGACTCACCCTTCTTGGATCCCTTGTTTTTCTTCCAATTAGTTTTATTTTTGGAGTTACAAAATGTAACAGTGGCGACAAAGAAGTTTTAAGTGAACCCAAGACCTGTTGAAGCGCTGTAAGATGTCTTGAGTTTTTAAAGGTGCAGTGAGAAATGGTTGAGTTTTTTTTTAAATCACAGCATTTTTTTTTCCCTTTGGAGCCGCACATTTATTTCACAAAAGGAAAGACGACTGAGTTAAAAAAAAGGCAGACAATGGAAGACTTCACGGGTTCATTAACAGTGAGCATCAGGTGATAATAATCATAATTTCTTTTAAAAGCATTAAGAGCTGGTTGCAAAGGAAAGATCAACATGTTTGATTGCACAAGAGATAACTGGAATATATATACTGAGCTAATTGAGCAGTATTTTAAAGCAAATGGAAGAGCCAATGAAAACAAGTACCAGTTTTGCTGAGTGCATTGAATTTAAAGGCAAACAGTTTGTTCTGAAGTTTAACTGCTCCAACCAAACTATGTTTTGCTGATTCCATGAAAGTATGCAGGAACATTTAGAACCAAAGCCATTGTTGTTTGCAGAATGTTTTAAGTTTCATAAGCAGAATCAAAAGGAAGATAAGTCCATTTCAGTATATGTGACTGAATTGAAGAAGTTGTCAGAGCATTGTCAGTTCAGTATAGGCTTAATGGTGCACATAGAGATCATTTATTTTGTGGAATCTCACAAAAAAAAATTCAAAATGGCTCCTAGCCGAAGTACAACTCACATTTAACAGTGCATTCGAAATAGCTGTAGCAATGAAAACACCAGACAAAGATGCAATCGAGTTGCAGTCAGGAATGAAAGTGAACATGAAGAAAACTGCAGTGTCTAAACAGAAACTGGCCCAGCCAAACAAATTGTGCTGTTGTGGCAGGGGCTCACATGCATCAGAACAATGTAGGTTTAAAAGAGAAACTTGCAGAAAATGCATCAAAGTAGAGCATGTCAGGCAGACAAAAATAAGTGGACTGCACAGGGAAGAGAAAATGCTAAAAAGTCAAGTTGCAGTTTCAAAAAGAACACTAATCTTTATGTGTTGGTGAAAAATACGATAATGATGAGTGTGACTCAGGAGTGGGTAACCTTGAGGTTTGTGATCTAAAAACTAACAACAGACAAGCAATACAGCTTACAATAGAAGTGAATGGCAAATTAATTAAAATGGAATTAGGCACTGGCTTAGCTGTATCAGTCATTCCGCTAAATGTGATTGAGCAGCATTTCAAAGATACTAAACTGAAGTCCGCAGATAACTAACTAAGAAGTTATACTGGACAAAAAATAACTGCTGTCAGAATGTCATTTGTAACAGTGAAATACAGCAACCAACAAGCCACATTGAACTTGTGTGTTGTAAAACAGGAGGGCCAGCACTGTGGGAATGTGAGTGGCTGAGACAACTACACTTGTTTGGAGACCTATCCACCATTTACATGGCACATCCTCTAACAATGGAGTCATCTGAAAGTGAATTAAGAAAGATATTGGATGATGCCACAGCTATCTCCATACTGTACACCATCAACCGTTGCCCAACAGAGGGCAAGCAGTTATCAGTACCAACCTGTGTGCCTCTGGTTGGAAAGGATATTAGTCCAAGGAAGGACCATGCTACTAAGAAGAATCTTGAAAGTGATAAAATCAGTGGTCCGACAACAAAAGTTTTTGTAGGCAACATATTTACCATATTTGAGAAAACTTGTTAATCAGGCAGTTACTTGCAAAAGGTGGGTTGGTTTTAAGCTGGAAGAGAGTTCAAAGAGCTTCTGCAAAGTTGCAGGCATTCAGGTTTTGTGAATATGAAGACCCAGAATCTACTCTGTGTGCCTTAAGGTCATTGCATGAACTTCAAGTAGGTGATGTAGGGGGTCTGGCATGGTATTGTGGATGAGGAAACCAAGAGGACAGATCAGATCATAAAGGGAGCAATAGAAGGATTAATGAGAATACTCCTGTGAACTAAATGCACCTTCTCAAGATCAAGATGCACATCCTAGAAAGAAGAAAAAGCAAAAGAAAAAGAAAGAGTTGAAAAGGAGATAAAAACATGAATGAGAAAGTCAAAGGCGTGAAAGGGAGAAAGAATGTGACAAGGATATACAGAGAGAAAGAAACCAGGATCGGGAAAGAAGTAGACCCAGAGAAAGAAATGCGCAGAGCTATCAAAACCACTTCCTGCAATCCCACAGGCAACTCCTACAACCACCATAGACGAGACCTCAAAACCTGAGATTGTTTCACAGCCACCGATCTCACCTGCCAAGCAGATTGATCCTCTTTGTCAGGAAAGATGCTATCCCACAAGAGTAAAAAACCCTCTGGAGCAATTAACTCTGCAGACCTGAACGGGACAATTTACAATTTACTATGCTGTGGATGTCTATATGGTACTTGTATCATATAGTATACTCATATAAGTTGAGATAATGCCCTTCCCTTGGACAACATCGGTGGCATGGAGAGGGGAGACTTGCAGCATGGGCAACTGCCAGTTTTCCATACAACCATAGTGCCATAGTCCATCGAGACTAACGGAGGCCTACATACACTATAGATACACTTTATATTGAATTGGAGGAAGGAGTGTTGTGTATTGAGTATTTCATTAGTACTTGAGTAATATTGTAAACTATTGTTTGATTCAACATTCTTTGTTGTTTACATAATGCATTGCAGGTTATATATAAAGGTACGTAAATGGCATACATCATCATGCCACCATGTGATGGTGCACGTCTCACTTAAAGTAAAAAAAAACTAAATAAGACTTGCATTCCTGGATTCCCTTGTTTTTCTTCCAATTAGTTTTTATGCTTTGGAGTTACATAATATTACATTTCAGATGGTGAGGGTCTTTATGATGGATGCCACTTTCTTGATGGTGTTGCTTTCTTGAAGATGTCCTCAATGACATTTATTTATTTGACTGCTTGTATATTAGCAAAGCTATTTTTATATTATTTACATACTCTTTAATAGTTTATAAATGTTGCTGATTGTCAGAGACATTTAGAAACTGTTAAATTCCCTGACGACTTTGATGGGAGACAAAGCTCTGCCCACAGCTTTACCCTCTGCGTGGGGTGTTCTGGGGCTGGTACTCAGCAGTTACCTGTCACCTGAGACCCCTCTCACCATGGAACCTCTCCAAACACCTCCAGGATCCAGAGGCCCAGCGATATTCCGCAAGTGGATCAGTTGTAGAGACAGCAGCCAATAAAGCTCTGAGTAGTGGTCTGTGTCCAGCGGGATGTGGCCTATTGATCTCTCTGCCTTTTGCATAGAACAACTTGATCATCTAGGACATTTCTATTGAATAGCAAGAAGGAAGCATTTCCCCCAATTTCACATTCATGCGAGTTCTGATGGGCAGAAAACCAAAAGCTTATTATACCTGGGCATTGAACAGGTCTAACAATTAATAGAAACAATGTGTTACTCCAAAGGATGGGTTGGTCTGCAATAAATTTGAAATGTAAGTATAGATGGATCTGACAGTATTTGAAAAGATGGGAAAAGATTTGATGTACTGACTTCATAATGCATCGAAATGCAGCCAGACTACATCCAGAGAGGTAGTATTCATTTGCAAAATAGCCCCCTTAAGCAGAATCAGAGTCAGAATTAAGTTCAATATCAGTGACATAGACACACACACACACACACACACACACACACACACACACACACACACACACACACACACACACACACACACACACACACACACACACACACACACACACACACACACACACACACACACACACACACACACAAAATTTAAAAAGGCAAAATAGTGAAGTTGTGTTCAGGGGTTGGTTCATTGCCTGTTCAGAAACCTGATGGCAGAGGAGAAGTTGTTGTTCCTAAAACAATTTACATATTGAACTGACTGCTAAATTGCCACAAAACCAGTATGCGGCACGTCTCTAATTGGGATCACAACACGAACACAGAGCATGCTAACAGATAAATTTGATGAAACACTACAGAGTAGAGACCCTTCATCAGAACGGTGTGATTGTGGTATATTCCCGCAATATAATTCCTACTGGTGAAGTTTCAGTGTTGCTAATGACGGGGAGGGGGTGGTGTTTGGACAAAGTTTATCTTTGTCTATGACACTGATTGTTTGTATTCGCACTCTTGGCTTGGGCCTGGAGAAAAGAATTCATATGATCATTTCTGCAATAACGTGTCCTTCAAATCCTACCTCTTCTGAATTTTCAATTCAAATGGATGTAAGATGGGTGGGGGCTGTAGCAGGGGATTTCAGCTTCATCTCCCTTAAAGGGAATGTGTTGGTGGGTACAATGACAAGTAGGTACAAGTGTGAAATGGATTTTTGCACCGTGTGCAATGACCACAGCATGTCAACACAGTGAAGTAAACACTGTGTTCATTATGTTCATCGGTGAGTAATATCATTTCAGTTGCATTACTTAATTACATATTTTATACTGAGAAACCGCAGATACAATATGCAATCAAACCATCGTGCTTGTATAAACATTGAATAGTTTCTGCCTAAATTCGACTTGATTCACCTGTCGGGCGTGCTGCATAGATGGTGGTTATTTTGGATTTCACTGAGACTTTTCAGTGACCTGTCCGTGTGCTCTATGACCATCCCATGACTCTGGGTGTGCTTCCTCCTCCTTTTTGTCTGCTCTCTGGGATCACGTCCTGGGTGAAACGAGGTGGCCCGGCAATTCCAGCCCCACACTTCAGCCTCTTGACACCGTCCCATCTCCGGCTGACTGTTGCAAACAAAATGCTAATAATGAGATTTTGAGAGACCAAACCGAGTTGGCAGGTATGAACCTTCTCTTGACCAAGAATTGAAAGCAGCAGTGTGACCTCTGACCTGGATTTCAGTGGGAACTCTTTCCATCACTTTGTCCCAAATGAAAGGCTTGCAGACCTTCACCAAAATTGGTTATTTATTTTGCCTTTTTGCTTATCTTGTAAATCATGATTGTTTTTTTAATCAGTAATTTACATTATGGCAATAGTCTTTGTGAGCCAATGTGGCGCTCAGAGTCACCTCATAAAAATCTTTATTTCCTTCTCTCTGGCTCATCATAACCAACATTTAAATCTTTACAACGACAAAGTCTCAGAGGTCAGAAAGAGGTTAATCACTGGCTGTTTTCAAGTCTGAATTAATTCAAGGATCTCTTGACATCCTGGGTTAATGTGTCCACTGCACTCTGGTTGCAAGTTTCTGCATGGATTCTGAACCTAGAGTTAGAGCAAGGCAGCAAGCCTTCGGCTATAGTTCCCCAGTACATGCATGGTGCATGAATTATACCATTTATAATTAAATGACGTAAAAAAAAGAAGCAGTTATAACATTGTATTGTAAAATTTCAAAGTAGCTTTGACCTACTGTAGTTAACCTGCACTTAATATGTAAATAGTACGATTATATCTAAGCTGCCAAGATAGAGATGTTGCGTTTCGCCCCAAGCATTTGGTATAACCATGGGTGATTCTTTCTATTGCAGAATCGCATGCATGAGTCATTGAAGTTATTCGACAGTATTTGTAACAACAAATGGTTTACAGACACTTCCATCATCCTTTTTCTCAACAAGAAGGACATATTTGAGGCAAAAATTAAGAAATCTCCATTAACTATCTGCTTCCCCGAATACACAGGTAACAAGTTTATAGCCATATCTCTAAGGGCCGGAGCAGAGAATAGTACAAAATTAATTAAAATCATTAGCTAATTTGTTTGAAGTTATTTCAATTGAATTTATATTCTTTCAGTGATGGCAAGAAGCATGTCAAGAGTTTATAATGTCCATGTTCAATAAATGAGCCAAATATTGTTGGCATTTGATGAAGTGTGAGGTGTCTGAAATAACTAGTGTTCAGGGTGGAGTAGAGCACCAGGTAGTGCAGCTTCCTCACAGCTCCTGATCAGCAGTTCTGCCTCTGTTGAGTTAGCTTGTCACACTGGATTGCAAATTTTTTTGAAAGTGTTGCTTCCTCAGAAATCTTTTGTAGTCATGACAGAACACTTGAAGCTGAATACAAACATAATTTCACATAGAAATTTGGAGAAAGAAGAAATTAACTTTAATTGAATATCATGTGTTTAATTGCATAAATAGTGCTGATACTTTGCAATAGTTCAACTAAGCTAAATATGTTTTGTTGATGATTTTCATTTGTGGACAGTGTCTAAGTATCCTTGCTTTGGTGTCCAACAATAATCAGCCAGCAGCGACAGACTCCAGTTGCCCTGATACTGCTCCTCCATGTCCTGGTGAAACCTTTCACCATGCTTGTCACTGACAGTGCCAAGATCTGCAGGGAAGAAGTCTAAATGGGAATGCAGAAAAGGCATCTTTTGTGATATGTTGACTTCATGGTTTTGTGTGTTTGAAACATCTTGTCAACCAGATGCACGCAGTTTGGTGCTCTTTAGCTGCCAGGAAATCTTTCAACAACATCCTTGAATGCCTTCCATGTGATTTTCTCCAGTTCTACTAGAAATTCTTCAAATTGCCTGTCTTTGACTTGTGGATGAACAAAAATGCCTTCCTTAATCTTGATATCAGTTACCCTGGGAAGCATCAGTTGAAATCCTTCACCTTCCTTGTTCATCACTTTCACAAGATTTTTCATAAGCCCCAGTTTTATATGAAGAGGAGGCAAAAATATTTTTGTTGGGTCTACAAGTGGCTTATTCTTTTCCGCCAACTGCTTATAGAGTGGCCAATTCTTTCTAATGTAATGAGATTCTTTAGCAAAGTGGTCCTATTGGCAAATTAGGCAACAGTACTTGGTGTATTCGAGCTGCATTCCTAGTAGCCTGCTTACAGCAGATTCCATCCTTGCAGTCTTGAACCCAATTCTGCTTTTGCCTTTGACAAACCCAAGTCTGGCCAGGTCAAATGAGACTCACTCGACATAAAGGGTTCAGAATCTGTGTCAGTATCTGTGTTGTTTTCTATTCCTGGCTCATGCATCATGGCATTTTCATCTGCCTCCTCCAGACTCCATGTCTCTGGTGGCCTCAGGACTGGAAAACTATCATCATGTGGCACAGGTCTCACGCTGAAGGGAGATTGGGGTATTCAATTGATTCCTTGTTTTTAGCAGAGAAACCAGACACATGGGTCAGACAGAAGCTGCAGTCTATCACATGATCCTTCTGCTCTTGCCAAATCATCAGGACAGCAAAGTTCTAAGATCAACAATGCACGTTGTGCAACTAACGTGAGGAGCCCAGGCTTTGGCTTGTTTGCCAATGTTACACCCAAAGTAGAGCTCATAGGCTTTCTTAATAAGAGAAGTCATGCTCCATCTTTGAGATTTAAGCATATACTTGCCACAAATATAACAGAAAGTATTGTGGCTGTTGCCTCATTGGTGAAACACTTTTCTATCACAAATGCTCCTGAAAATACCATTAGTTTATCATAATGAGTACACACAGTATGCTATGAGTATGGACCATGCACATCAGTGAGACTGAAACCGATGTACTGTATGTGTACATGCAACGATGTGTGTGTGATACTTTTATAGCCTTTCTGAAATCTGCCCTGCCTGACCATCCCCAGGCATGCCTGGACAAGATGGAAAACTTTGCAGCTTATATTGTCGGCAACATTTTAATTGACTTAAATTATGAATTGAAATACAGACAGACGGACTTTATTGATCCCAAGGGAAATTGGGTTTTGTTACAGCCGCACCAACCAAGAATAGTGAAGAAATATAGCAATATAAAACCATAAATAATTAAATAATAATAAGTTAATCATAACAAGTGGAAATGTCCAGGACCAGCCTATTGGCTCAGGGTGTCTGACTCTCCGAGGGAGGAGTTGTAAAGTTTGATGGCCACAGGTAGGAATGACTTCCTATGACACTCAGTGTTACATCTCGATGGAATGAGTCTCTGGCTGAATGAACTTCTGTGCTTAACCAGTACATTATGGAGTGGATGGGAGTCATTGTCTAAGATGACATGCAACTTGGACAGCATCCTCTTTTCAGACACCACCGTCAGAGAGTCCAGTTCCACCCCCACAACATCACTGGCCTTACGAACGAGTTTGTTGATTCTGTTGGTGTCTGCTACCCTCAGCCTGCTGCCTCAGTACACAACAGCAAACATGATAGCATTGGCCACCACAGCCTCGTAGAACATCCTCAGCATCGTCCGGCAGATGTTAAAGGACCTCAGTCTCCTCAGGAAATAGACAGCTCTGATCCTTCTTGTAGACAGCCTCAGTGTTCTTTGACCAGTCCAGTTTATTGTCAATTTGTACCCCCAGGTATTTGTAATCCTCCACCATGTCCATACTGACCCCTTGGATGGAAACAGGGGTCACCAGTGCCTTAGCCCTCCTCAGGTCCGCCACCAGCTCCTTAGTCTTTTTCACATTAAGCTGCAGATGATTCTGCTCGCACCATGTGACAAAGTTCCCCACCATAGCCCTGTACTCAGCCTCATCTCCCTTGCTGATGCATCCAACTATGGCAGAGTAATCAGAAAACTTCTGAAGATGGCAAGACTCTGTGTTGTAGTTGAAGTCCGAGCTGTAAATTGTGAAGAGAAAGGGAGACAGGACAGTCCCCTGTGGAGCCCCAGTGCTGCTGACCACTCTGTCTGACACACAATGTTGCAAGTGTATGTACTGTGGTCTGCCAGTCAGATAATCAATAATCCATGACACCAGGGAAGCATCCACCTGCATCACTGTCAGCTTCTCACCCAGCAGAGCAGGGCAGGTGGTGTTGAACGCACTGGAGAAGTCAAAAAACATGACCCTCACAGTGCTCACTGGCTTGTCCAGGTGGGTGTAGACCCAGTTCAGCAGGTAGACGATGGCATCCTCAACTCCTAGTCGGGGCTGATAGGCGAACTGGAGGGGGTCTAAGTGTGGCCTAACCATAGGCCGGAGCTGCTCTAGAACAAGTCTCTCCAGGGTCTTCATGATGTGGGAGATCCATGCCACCGGTCTGTAGTCATTGGAGCCACTGGGGCGCGGCATCTTCGGTACAGGAATGAGGCAGGACGTCTTCCACAGCACAGGAACCCTCTGGAGACTCAGGCTCAGGTTGGAGACATGGTGAAGTACTCCGCATCGCTGGGGAGCATGGGTTTTGAGCACCCTGGGGCTGACACCATCCAGGCCTGAGGCCTTGCTTAGGTGGAGACGTTTCAGCTGTCTTCTCACCTGTTCAGCTGTGAAGCCCACCGTGAATAACAAATATAGGTAATTGAAATAACAATATATATTTGAAATAACAAATATAGGTAATTTTTTTAATGGTGCAGGATAGGAAAAATTCATGGTGATTTTCATGATCAGCATTCCAAAATTCATAAGATATTCAGGAAGCAAAACTTTGTTGTCCAGTGTTATCAGTGCAATGACAGTATAAGGGCTTCCCCACCATGGGCTCCACTTTCTTCCCACATCCATTAGACTTGTTGGTTGTTTGGCCTCAACAAATTACTCCTCGTTTAGGTGAGTAGTATCACAGCTAGACTCATTCTATTCACCGTCCATGTTGATACACCCAGGTGATTGGATGAATCATACCCTCTGCAGAAATGCTACTGGTGCTTTTGGTTTCAGACATTGTCTCCGTCATCTGGGAAAAAATATTTATCAACCAGTTTTCAAAGAAGCAGGAAAAAATAGAGGAAAAATATGTTGTTAGCTTTCTCACCCAGTGCTTTAAAGCCTGTAAATTAAAATCAAAAACCTGCAGATGCTGGAAATGAACAGAAAATGCTGAAAAGGCTCAGCAGGCGAGCAGTATCTGTGCAAGGAGAAACAGTTTCTGTTTCAGCTTGAAGATTATTCATCAAAGCTGTACAAAATGATAGGGCATAGATCAAGTGGATAGCCAGAGACTTCTTACCATGTAGAAATGGCTAATACCAGGGGTCATAATTTTAAAGTACTTGGATGAATGTATAGGGGGATGTTAGATATTTAGCTTTTTTACACAGGGTGTGTGAAGTGCCCTGCCACCAGGTAGAGCCAGATACATTAGGGGTCATTTAAGAAACTCTTCGATTGGCACATGGATGATAAAATAATTGGAGGGCTGTGTAGGATAGAAGAGTTAGAAAGATCTTAGAATGGGTTAAAAGGTTGGAACAACATTGTGGGCAAATGGCCTGTCGTGTTTTATGTTCTATGATATTAATTCTGTTTTAAGCCTGCAAATTGATCTGAGAGGCTGATGTTTGGCATCAGAAGACAGTACTGTCCAGAATAAGAAAAAATGTCAATGTCACTGCTGCTTTTATTCTCTCTGTTTCTCTTTCTTTCTTTCAGGCCCTAGCACGTTTGCTGAAGCTGTTGCTTATATTCAGGCCGAATATGAGAGCAAGAACAAGTCAGTGAATAAAGAGATCTACACGCACATCACCTGTGCCACCGACACCAATAATATCCAGTTTGTTTTTGATGCAGTAACCGATGTGATTATTGCTAACAATCTGCGAGGGTGTGGCCTGTACTAGACGCCATGAGATCATTCTGCTGCTGGTTTTCCTGTAGAAGTGAAGAGAACAGCTTTCGGAAAGAGTGGCATTGGACAGGCCTTATCATCAATTGGCATGCACACTCGAGCTAACAAGACAGATACAGGCTACATAATCGTTAAGGCACAGTTATACTGCCACTTTTGCATTGATGCTTTAGGTGCCCTTCAGTGCCTTAGCAGTGGTATAACTCACAAGACCACCAGGTTTCTAAGTGGGAGGAACCTCCCATCTTAGCTGGTACTTGCCTTCAGTGCTTTAATGCTTGCTCAGTGATGTTGGCCCATCTCTTCATATATAACCATTCACAATATCAATAATGTATTTGTACAGGAAGATGTATACACACCTCACTCCAATATGTGTGTGTGCGCACGCACACACACACACACACACACACACATACACTCACACATATACATATACACACACATACACAAACACACACTCACACTCACTCACACATACACACACTCACACATATACATATACACACACACATATACATATACACACACACACTCACACTCACTCACACATACACACACTCACACATATACATATACACACACACACTCACACTCACTCACACATACACATATACACACACACACTCACGCACACGTACACATATGCATATACACACACACGCACGCATGCACGTGCACACACATATACACAATACGTTCTTGTGCATTTTCCTTCGCCGTAGATTTTGATTGCTTCTCTCTCTCCTTTTCATTTTCTCATTGTATTTTCAGTTTATCTACAGTTCTTCCTTCATTCACTTAACCTGAAAAGTTCATCAGGTTATTTATTTTAAAATGCATATTTCAGAACTTGAAAGCTATACTAAGTCGCTTTTCAGCTGATAGAGAAGTGGATTTATTTTACTTTTCTTGGTGTAGCTGCTAAAACTGAAATGGAAGTTTAGTCAGGCAGATATTGCTCAAGGAATGCTGGGATAACATGGAGCTTGGGCTTTGTCAAAAAAAGATGACTGGGTGTGTGTTCTCTAGATCACAAGGACCTTTGTTATCTGACCTCTGTGGATCTATGTTAGCTGATTGTTTTTCTGATTTGTGAGAAGCCACAGCTTCTGCCACATGTGCGTCTGTGTTTTAGGTCAGAACTGGAATTTCTATGGTTTATCGAAACAAAGCCAATCAGTACTGGGGCTATGCGTAAATTCACCCAGGAGTCTGCCTTCCTTGGGTTTTCCATGATTACAGTAGCAACTCTAGGTCTAGTATTTGTCATTATTTATTGTACCTGTCACGGTCGATCAATTGTTAATATTGAAGCATGTGTGGAGAACATGGATGAGAATCACCATGAGTCCACTGTCCTCACACCCACTGTTAGAGAAACATATGGGTTCTTTTCTGCAAACTAATTAAGCTGCCAAATTGTCAAAGTCTTAATCCTTTTAAATACTTCATAATTTTAACTGTAAATAGTGTGCCTTCTTCTGGATGTGACAGAAGATCCAGTCATGTTACTTCTTTAATTATGTCATAATATGTTCTAAAAGTCGTAAACTACATTAAAAGCTGACAAAAAAATGTAAAGATGACCTAAATTAAAATTATTTAACAGCTCTAAAGTAAGATAACTTTATTTTTGTCTTAGTTACTTAGTGCTTGTCCTTTCAAAGGAAGCTGTTTTGGGAGATTTTTTATTAAACTTGAGTTTTTCTGCAGTGTTCCCCTCTCTCCTTGAGCACAGAATGAATACTCATATTTCTGGAATAACTCCAAAACCATAAACTGGTTTACATACTGGTTACATTGAAAAGTCTTTCTGGGCTATTGGTTGTCTGGTGATAGATAGGTTTTTGGAATTAGCTTTCTTGTTTTTTATGGAACAGCTGAGACACAATCTGATTCTTTTAAGGATTAACAGGACTCCACCCAAATTTTCAGCAAGAGGTGACAAGTGCTGGTTTTCACTGTTTTACTCGGTGATAGGACAAAGCTCTGAGTAACTAAGACATGCAATCAAAGGTGTCTCTAATGCTCTGTCCTACCAGTTATTGTGCATTCATTTTGTTTTGTGTCCCACCTATAAGTACTGTATTAAAATTGTCTATGTTATCATTTCTTTGATACTTTTCTGCTTGCCTGACCCATTCGCAATGAACTTCCTGCTGTGTTGAGTTTTCTCCTTGCTGTAAACCACATGCCTATTATTTTCTTCTTGCTCTTTTCTGAATTAACCTTTTTCTTTAATCTTATATAAATAAATTTTCAGCTGTCTTTGATTTACTTTAAAATACTTTTCAGGCTTTTGCTTTGTTTTCCTAAAACCCTTTCCACTTTCAACTGTGCTCTTTCAATGTTCTTCTAACACTCTCAGCAGTATCAGCTGCATGGTATTTGTTATAAGCCCTTTTTACTTTCTCCAGTCTAAAAGTCTCTTGTGTCCCTGTTCTTGTCTAAATCCTTAATTATTTATCTCAAAAAGCAAGGGATCTATTTTCAAACCCCAATAAAAATGCCTATCTAGTCATTAAAATGCCCATGATATTTATTTGCTGCCACTGAGCCAATTTTATACCCAACTTGGTATTTTATTTTAGATTCCATGAGACTGCTTTTCCAATTAGTTTGCCATGGAGGGATTTTGTCAAGATCCATTCGAACTAGAGTAAGTACATCATAATGATAACAAATAAAGCTGTAAAACATGCTGCAAGATTGGCAACTTCTGTGGAGGATGAAGTAGAATTAACCTTTCTACTTTCTGGTCAACGACCCTCCTTGTTTCCCCCCTCAGAAAATTCAAGCAACTTGCTTTGACACAAATTCCCTGAGTAAATTCATCCTGATTATCTTCAATTACTTTGGACTTATCAAAATGATACTTAATGGAATCATTTATATAATTTTCCCATTGCTCTGCCCAACCCCTCAGTGACAGATGCATAAAGCTCATCAACCTATCAATAGAAATCTGGGACATAGTGGGATATGGTTAGTACTCAGAATGTAATGCAGTTCATTTACCTCAACTTTTCACTGAACGACAATGTCTATGGCTTAGAATGTAACTGAGTGATGCCATGATATAGGATTGGGAGATACTGACTCAGATTCTGTCTTGAGCTAGGACAGTGATGGAAATTGCTTAGTGGTAGCACTGACGATTAGCTAGAGGCAGAACAAATATTGGTAGCTCAAGAACATTGAGTGTTGCTGTATACCATGACCTACAAAAAAAGTTCAGCAATAGAAGCAGATTGCAGAAGATGGTTTCTCTCTGAATTTCCTAGAATTTTGATGTTCTCTGGGGGAAGAAGGTGCTGTGCTGGTGTTAATTGGTATTGGAAACTATAGGCATTTCAAAGGTCCATTCCAATAGATCTTTTGGCAGAGGACTTTGCTTTATGAATGTGTTATGGGACATGCCCTGTCCTGTAAAGTTGTTGAGTTAACTGTTGCCATTAATTAGATGTCAGTATTGCTGCAGTATAAATCTTCTTGGCCATCCACTGACTTTGAACAACTTACACGGGTCTGCCAGTTGCTGTAAAGGTTCTGAAAGCCAATTTTGCTCATTTACCATCGAAACTTGTCCATTAACCTTATAACACAATGGTATTCCATTCCACAGTATTAACCATAACCTGGGTGACATCTAGTAATCCAGTACAATAGCATTTTGGAATGGGCCATTTCAGGTAAGTGAAGCTTGAGGAGCACAAGAGTGAATCTTCATCCAGAACCTCACTGTAATGAGATCCTCACTCTTACAGTATGTGCCAATATTTAGTGCTAATTTCTTGGTATTCTCTGTGGGATTAGGAACTATAACACGGTTCAAGCTACTGCTTAGGCTAAACTGGTACTTTATTGCTAATTACACATAAATGACATTGTACTTCTAAAAATTTCATAACAAAGTATTCATCTGATTGTAAATTAGTTTGTATTGTTATTTATTTCTGTTGTTAATGTATTTATTAGTAAGATGTCAATAAAGTGCCAGCAGTGTCCTAATGTATGCGTTTGTCTCCTTTCTGTATCTGGACTAATGTTGCTGAAGTTTTATGTCCTTCAGACCTGTGATTCTGAGGTGAGAGACCCATTTGGACTTGCTCCTCTAATTTTCAGGGAATTCAATTAGTGAAGTAATCCTGGACTCTGGATAGCTTCTGAGTATCTTGTAATGGAGCTTGATTTGATTACATTTGTTCCTGCTAATGACCAGCCATCATTACTAACTCAGATGGGATATTTTGATTACCGTCTCTTGCTTGCATATACGAACATGCAGATTTCATTGATTCTTTCTCAGCCAGTGCACTATTTTTCTTGGCTTTCTTTTTTTCCCCTTCCTTACCTGACTTTTTACAGACAATGTTGCTATCTTCTAATTGAATGCAGTTGTACACTCAGTGTATCTTGAGAGAATAGTCGTGTCTGGTGTTCAAGGAACTAGTCTGATATTTGATATCCCAAACAGTGCTGAAATTCAGTTAAATAATATTATTCTTGTGATATATATGGGGTAGAAATGTACAGTACAACAGAACTATCTTCTCTTATAAATTATGCTTTGCAACATTATCCATGAAAAGATTTTTAAATGGATGACTGATTTGTCCAATTGGTTTGTCTGTATTCATTGAATGAAACTGAAACCCTTGCTGTTTCTACCAGATTGTTACTTGCAACTGGATTGTTAATTGCATTTACTAAAGGTTATTACATTGCAGATGTGATAATACTCCAGAAAACAACAAGAGTTTGTTCTCTGTGAATGCAAGGTCATCTCCTACAGATTTTGGAATTATTGAACAGTAGTTGGGGAAAGAGCACAGCATTTAATCTTATAGAGATAAGGACATTGTGCCCAAGGCAGGATTCCTTGAAGGAAGTTTTATAATTGGGTTGCATAGTTTAGGCTTAAATCTATGCAGGCCAACAGATCTCCTGGCTATTCTGCCAAGTTAGAAGTCCTGGCTGTTAAGCAAAATGCCATCTAACCTTAATAAAAAAGCCAACTATCATGTTAAAGGGGAAACTTCTAAGCAAAATCTGAAGCACTGCATTGTCAATGAAATTCGAAAAAAATCGCAGTTGCTGGAAAACTGAAATAAAAACAGAGAATGCTGGAAAGCCGATCAGTCAGCATCTGTGGAAAGAGAAACAGAGTTAATATTTCAGCTCTGAGATCCTTCAACAGAACTGGGAAGACAGAAAATGAGTTAGAGTTCATTTGTAGAGAACGTTTGGGAGGGATGGGTAGAACAAGGGAATATATGTATTGTCAAGATGTGACAAGCCAAATGACAGTCTTTGTGCATTGTGGTGTTTTAGTAGCTGCCATGATCTCTGTTCTCAATCTCCCCCTTTCATTTGATCGTATGATGTTTTAACCTGGGAAGGTTAATTTTGTAAATTAAAAAAGAGCAAACAAGTATAAATTTAGATAAGGATTATATTTCGGTCCACAGATGTTAAATTCATATGTTTCTATAATAGGCAACAAGAGAAGACTGAAAGTTTTAGGTGCTGTGTGCGCGTGTATGTATACTGTATGTGAGTGCATGTGCACGTGCGTGTGCAAAATGTCTCTCCTGCTAAACATTCAATTGTCTGAGCTTGTTTGAATGCTTACCTGTATCTAACATCTTTTTGGCTCATTTTATTAACCACTCACATTCATATGACTTCCCTTTTCTGATGCTAATGAATCCTCCATTCTCTCTTTCTCTTCTCTCCCTTTCCCTTGCTGCAGAACCGCATGCACGAGTCTCTTATGCTGTTTGATTCCATCTGTAATAATAAGTTCTTCATCGACACCTCCATTATTCTTTTCCTCAACAAGAAAGATTTGTTCGGTGAGAAGATTAAGAAGTCACCTCTCACAATCTGTTTCCCTGAGTACACAGGTAGGAGTTTTACTGAAATGAATCTTCTCTTCTTTAATCTCTCTAGCAGTATTTGTCTCGCTTTGTGCACAATTATGCATCCATTCTGATCCTGTCTAATGAATAATGAATAACATTCCCTACTTTCAAAGGTACTAACCCTCTTCTCTGTCATGTTTGAGGAATCCATGTTCTCAGAAGTCTCTGGTCTGCTAACTACCAATGTCTGTGTGACAATACACTGGATTGGCAGGGTGGAGTTAAGGGAGCAGATGGAGGGATGGAGAGTATAGGTTCTGTTTTGGATTAGGCAGGAGGATTTTGCCGATCCTACCATATATTCAAAGAATTTGAGGAAGCTTTCACTTTGAAAAAGATGGATGACAACCAACCAGAATTACATCTTAGAACTCACTAACATCTACAGAACTGGAAAGGTAGGGGCAATGTAAAACAGGCTGCCCACAATTGAACACTGTTTCATTTGGCTATATTGATGTAAGGGTGAAGATAATAAAAACTGAGACTTAGTCATTTCATACTTCCACTAAACTTCAGAACACCACAACTTGAAAGACTACAGAGATGCCAATGGAGTGGAGGATTCACAAAATGTCTGACGGTTAATGCATGTTAGACAACAAAATATGAAAATAGAAAGGGTGGAAGTTCTCCCCAATTCAGGCCGTACGTGATGAAGAATTCACTTTTCAGCAGAACCGTATAATGAATTGCAATCGGGTCACAATTTGTTGGTGTCATTGTATACCCGTGCTTTCCTGTGCATGTCTTTATTTGGTCATATTTCTGGTGTGTGTGTGTGTGTGTGTGTGTGTATTTCATCAAACAAGTGTATAAGCGCACATTTTTCATTTATATTAAACTGCACATCTGTATATGTCTGTGCATTTATGTAAGCATTGGGATATGTGTGTACATCCGCATATCTCCAGTTGTGCTCACATTTTCTTGATTCCAAAAGTATTTCCACAAGCGCACACTGTAAGCGAATATATACTTAATTCTTTACATCTGACCATATTGATGTTGGTCGAGCAGACAGTCACCCGTGTCTGTCATGACATGGTAACATGACCATCTCTACAGCAGCTCAACCTTTCAGGCACCTATGGCTACTTCAGTGATGTTGCTAAGAGGCCTCGTGTTTTTGGAACCAGCATTACACATCACACAACATGGAATTAGTACTCCTAAAAAGCAGAAAAGGAATGCTTGCACCAGAGATTAAATCTAGAAAAGCACAGGGTAAAATAAGAACAATATAAAACTGTGAGGAAGGTACAATGTGTAGTCAAGACACTAAAAGATTGGCTAAACGGTATGAAGGAGTGGTTGAAATGAAAAAGTAATAGAAAGTGGCTGTATGGACAAAAGGAGCATATTTTCAGGATGTTTTAAAATAAAGTGTCATGAAGGAGACATGAGTAAAATTGTGTCTTGTAGTGGAAGAGGAAATTAAGAAACATTCATTAAAAACTGGTGATCTATAGGAAGTGAATGAGTGAGATTCAGAGAGGAGAAAGGTGGATGTGGTGTAACTGATGGGCAGCTGATGAGTTCTTTCTGATCCATAGATGATGGGCTTAGATAAAAGGACTCGCTGGAGTTTAGAAAAATACCTAAGGATCTCCCCAAACCTACTGAGTATTCAAAGGTCTCAATATAGTGGAGGTGGAGAGGATGTTTCCATTAGTGGATGAGTCTAGAACCAGAGGGCACGGTCTTGGAATAGAAGGAAGTCCCTTTCCAACAGAAATTAGGAGGAATTTCTTTAGCCAAAGAGTGGTGAATCAATGGAACTCACTGTCACAGAGGTATACAAGGGGTGATTGATAAGTTTGTGGCCTAACTCATCTCCTTCTACCTTAGTCCACAAACTTATCAATTACCCCTGCTGTGGACCACCTGGAGGTCCAAGACACTCTTGTTACATGCACATGCAGTTCAACTGTTTGAGTGATAATGCAGAAAGTTTGAAGTTAATAACTCATCTCCTTCGACCTTAGGCCACAAACTTATCAATCACCCCTGCTGTGGACCATTTCTATAGAGAAGGGATCCGTATGCTTCACAACCGCTGGACTAAGTGTGTACATGTAGGAAGGGACTATGTTGAAAAATAAATGTGCTAGGTTTTCTAAAATTGACTCTTTCTACTTTAGGCCACAAACTTATCAATCACCCCTTGTATGTAGAAGGCACAATTAGTAAGGGCGTGAAAGGCTATGGGGGGAAGGCAGGAGAATGGGGTTGAGAGGGATAATGAATCCTCCATGAACAAATGGTAGAGCACTCTCAATGAGCCAAATGACATAATTCTGCTTCTCTGTCTTATAAAATCTCAACATTCACTGATTAAGCAAGAAGTTTGCTAAGGAAAATTCACTGTTGAAAAATTATGAACGTCTTAACAGAAAGGTGAGATGAATTTTCATGGTTAAGAGCTGATTGATGAGAAGCCATCAGTTTTTAATGTCACGAAGATTTTTGGCCTGCAGTGTGTCGAAAGTTGTGGGGAACAGGTAGAAAAATGGAGCCAAGGCCAAGATCTGATTGGCCACATCATAGTTGAATGGTGGAACAGGCCAAAGAGGCTGATGGGCCCATTGTGCTCTGGATTCTTGCACCCTTGTACTGGGATGTAGTATACAAAATCGCTGGAATCCTTTATCACAGGAAGTGGTTGAGACAGTTACTAATTCATCTTTTAAGGGAAATTCAATAAAGCACTGAAAGATGTGAGAGTGTGGAAGAGTGCTGGATAGTCAAACATTTGGATTGCTCTTAGCAACCAGCTCCCATGGGCATGTATTTAGCTGGCTGATGGTGTACCAGTATCACATATATGTCTGTTAGTGGTTTAGCTGAGTGAGGGCATTTGGAAGGGGGAAACAGGGGAGTTTGCCTTCCTCAAGATTATTGCCATAGCATGTCTTCAAAGCGATGGTCACTGCAGCAGCTGATAAAAGGGACAGGGATCAACCTTTGAGATTATACTCATGTGGTTTGATTTATCTCTACACACACAGCTCTTGCAGGACCCTGTGGGATGTTGTGAAAGTAGAAGACTGGGGGAGGGGGGCAGCCCACTTTGCATTTCTCCCAGCTTCTTGTTTACCCCCATTGTGCACTTGAGAGCAGCTAATACCACCAGCCCATTGTCAAGCTTGAGTACTCCGGCAACAGGTATTCCAAGGTCAGGTATGAAGGATTAAGGGCAATAAATGTGATTAATGAAAAGTTATGTGTTTACTACTCCGGTTATGTCTCAGTCCTGGCCCCAGAGATCACTTACTATGTATCCTGTACAATGCTTTAAATGCTGATCCTTTATAATCTTTATTAGAATTAATGTTTGGGAATAAATTTAACACAGTTTAAATTCCACAGTGTTAAGCCTTTTTAGAACTGATTCTGGGGTTTAAAATAATGTTGAAAACATTATTTATCAGCAAAATTCAATCTCTTTAAACTTTCCTTTAGAGGAATGAAGGGGAATCTCATTGAGACTTGTCGAATATTGAAAGGCCTAAAAAGAGGGGACTTGGGAGAAGATGTTTCCTATGGTGGGGGAGTCCAGGACCAGAAGGCACAGCCTTGAAATACAAGGATGTCCCCTTAGAACAGAGATGAGGAGGAATTTCTTTAGCTAGAGGAATCTGTGGAATTCATTGCCATGAATGGCTGTGGAGACGAAGTCTTTGGGTTTATTTAAAGCAGAGGTAGATAGGCTCTTGATTAGTAAGAGTGCCAGAAGTTATGGGGAGAAAGCAAGAGAATGGGGTTGAGAAAATAAATCAGCCATGATAGAATGGCAGAGCAGACTCAATAGGTCTGGAAAAGAATGAGAGGCCCCTAGTCAATTGGTGACCATTCAACCAAGCTTTCTGTTCAGCCTGTGATAGGGTGGGCTGTATGAGTGAGTAATATCAGTATGCTTCAGTTGTCTCTGGGCAGTCACAATGCCCTTTGGTCAATAAACAGAAATGTCAAATATAAATTTACCACCATTAATGAAAATTGACTTTTGGGAACTTGACCCAGGACACCTGACCACAGGCTTCTAGAGTCTGTATTTATATCCTGTTGAGGGGCTTTGTGAGTGTGTTTGACGGGGTCTATCAAAGGTGCCTAACACTGAGGGCATTTATCTCTATAAGTTGGAAAGAGTGGTCTGAATCATTTTTTAAATTTCCCAGGTGCCCCTCCCATTATTTCCCAGCACATTCCATTCCCTGGTACCACCAGGGCTGGGATTATCTGTAAAGATGTTGAAAAATACAGCTTCATAATCTGAGTATGTCCCCATCTCCTGAGATATTTTGGAAGTATAATGGTTGCATGCAGCAAGCTTTTATAAACGGTAATCTGATAATGATCTACTTATTATTGAAAAAAATAATGCAGATGCTGCAAATCTGAAGTAAAATTAGAAAACACCAGATCAGGTAGTATCTGTGGAGAGTTAATGATTCAGGTTACAATACCAACATCAGATTTCATGATATTGTTTGAGCTCAGAGAACTCGGAGATGATACTAAGCTGGGTGGCAATGTGACATGTGATGAGGATGTTAGGAGAATTCAGGGTGACTTGGATAGGCTGAGTGAGTGGGCAGATACTTGGCAGATGACGTTTAATGTGAATAAGTGTGAGGTTGTCCACTTTGGGAGTAAGAACAGGAAGGCAGATTATTATCTGAATGGTGTAGAGTTAGGTAAGGGAGAAATACAAAGAGATCTAGGAGTCCTTGTTCATCAGTCACTGAAGGTGAATGAGCAAGTGCAGCAGGCAGTGAAGAAGGCTAATGGAATGTTGGCCTTTATTACAAAGGGAATTAAGTACAAGAGCAAGGAAATCCTCTTGCATTTGTACAGAGCCCTGGTGAGACCACACCTGGAATACTGTGTACAGTTTTGGTCTCCAGGGTTAAGGAAGGACATCCTGGCTGTAGAGGAAGTGCAGCGTAGATTCACGAGGTTAATTCCTGGGATGTCCGGACTGTCTTGCGCAGAGAGGTTAGAGAGACTGGGCTTGTACACGTTGGAATTAAGGAGATTGAGAGGGGATCTGATTGAAACATATAAGATTATTAAGGGATTGGACAAGATAGAGGCAGGAAATATGTTCCAGATGCTGGGAGAGTCCAGTACCAGAGGGCATGGTTTGAGAATAAGGGGTAGGTCATTTAGGACAGAGTTAAGGAAAAACTACTTCTCCCAGAGAGTTGTGGGGGTGTGGAATGCACTGCCTCGGAAGGTAGTGGAGGCCAATTCTCTGGATGCTTTCAAGAAGGAGCTAGATAGGTATCTTATGGATAGGGGAATCAATGGATATGGGGACAAGGCAGGAACCGGGTATTGATAGTAGTTGATCAGCCATGATCTCAGAATGGCGGTGCAGGCTCAAAGGGCCGAATGGTCTACTTCTGCACCTATTGTCTATTGTCTATAACTCATGGTTGTGCCATGAGATATTTCACATCCATCTGAAAAAGCAGAAGAAATTCTCTTTAATCCAAAAGACGGCACCTCTGCAAAGCGCCATCATCCCCTCAGCTCTTCCCTGCTGAGTGTGAACCTCACATGCCATGAGGGAGCTCTAAAAGTATGATCTCCTGCTCTTAAGGCTGCCTGTTGCCACAGTAAAGAGTCATCTGTGCTGGCGAAAAATGGATTGTCTGACTCTTTGGTGTCAGGATCAAAAGTTCAGAGTAAATTTATTATCAAAGTGCATGTATGTCATCATTTATAACCCTGAGTTAGATTTTCTTTCAAAATTTTATTCACAGTAAATAAAAACAAATAGAAAAAGAATAACAAATAAGCAATAAGTATCAAGAACATTAGATATAAAGTTCTTGAAAGTGATTACGTAAGTTGAGAGAGCATTCAGTGTGCGGTGAGTGAAGTTATCCCCTCTGGTTCAAGAGCATGATGATTAAGGAGTAATAACTGTTCCTGAAGTTATCACTATGCCTCCTTCTTGATCACAAGCAGTGAAAAGAGAGCAAGGCCTGGATAGTGAGAGTCCTTGATGCTTTCCTGCAACAGCACTCCATGGAGATGTGCTCTATGGTGGGGAGGGATCTACCCATGATGGACAGGGCTATATCCACTACTTTTTGTTGGCTTTTCCATTCACGGGCATTGGGGTTTCCATACCAGGCCATGATGCAACCTGTCAATGTACTATCCACCACACATCTATAGAGGTTGGTCAAAGTTTTAGATGACTTGCTGATTCTTTGCAAACTTTGAAGGAAGTAGGACTGCCTATGCAATTGTATTCTTTGTGTGTGCACTTTAAATTGTATCTAGATACCTAGCACTTGCATATCTGTACTGATGACCACCATCATGACTAGCATCCCAGATGAAAGCCCTGCACTGGGGTGTTTCAAGCCATCTCCATTGTAAAAAGAGGTACAAAAGAGGATAGCTGCACTTACCTAAGGATTCTGTTGTCTTGTTACTTCATGCTCGTTATTTATTGCTATTTATTTATTATCTGCATTTGAACAGTTTGTTCAGGGTTTACAGTTACTGATGTTTACAGGTTAAAAATCCTACTTACAGTTACTGTTCTAGAGATTTGCTAGGTATGCCCACAGAAAAAGAATCTCAGTGTTGAATGTGCTGACGTGTATTACTCTAATAACAAATTTTAGTTTTGAACTTTAAAAGGTTATGAGGTTTACAATGATGAAGATTCAGGAAATATCTTTGAAATTGATTAGAAGTTATCTAGAGAAAGTTTCCTACACCCTGGGCAACACTATAGATCAATACAGTTGTTCAGGAGACTTTGGCCAAAGACAGTATATCTGAATTATGGTGTCACGCATTGGCTCTGAAAAAGTAAACTCCTGCAGTAGTCTGTCCCATTAGAATTGTGTACGTTAAGGGTATAAATTAAATCCATAGGGAGGAAAGTAGTGGAACAAAGTTTGACTCTATGGTTCTTCCTGGTTTCAGAAGTATGTCAATAATTCTGGAGCATGTTCATCCTATGCTGCCGAATTTCTCTGCATCATGTTATAGCATCAGTAGACAGCATCAGTTGGCTTAACTGGAAACAAGAAAAGTATTTCTAATATTTGATGTTCAACACACCAATTAACCAGAAGAAAATATACAGCAGCTTGTTTAAAGAAGCTGTAAGACCTGGGCTTGAGCAGACTTTACTGAATGTTAATTAAATTAATTTGTATAGATGCTATATTGACAAGTTTCAATGTCTAGGACTGTTCATTGTAAGAAACCTACTGTACTTTGGAGTCAGAAATCACAAAACAACTGTTCAGAATATATTGTCAATGTCAGTCAAACATGCTTCATTATTACAGAAAGTGCAAGAAATATTCAATAGGCAGCATCTGTGGAGAAATAATTTTTATATACTTTTTTCATTTCTGATGGAAGTTCATCAACTTGAAAAATTAATTCTGATTCTCTCTCCACCACTACTGCCTGACTGAGCATCCTCAACGGTTCCAGATTTTATTTCAGGTTTCTAGCATCTGCAGATTTTTTTTTCATTTTAGCTCCTCTTTATTACAATAATTTCCAGTTACACCTTTCCATTTCCACCTCACCCAACCATGGAGTGAAACTGTTCAACAAACATATTTTCGAGTTCTTTTCTTCAGATGAGGCTGTCCGGCAGTGAATTGACCACTCTGCTAAAGCACAGTCACAAGACCATAAGACCATAATGGAGGAGCAGAATTAAGCCATTCGGCCTATCAAGTCTGCTCCACCATTCAAACATGGCTAACTTATTTTCTCTTTCGACCACATTTTTCTGATTTCTCCCCAAAACCTTTGATGCCATTACAAATCAAAAACCTCTCAACCTTCGCTTTAAATATACCCAATGAGTTGGCCTCCACAATGAATTCCACAGATTCACCACCCTCTTGCAAAGGGAATTCCTCTTCATCTCTGCTCTAAATTGTCTTCTGAAACTGTGCCGCCTAAACTCTCCCACTATAGAAAATATTGCTTCCATGTCCATTCTGTATAGGCCTTTCAATATCTGGTAAATTTCAATGAGATCCCCCCTCATTCTTCTAAACTCCAACAATGACAGGCACAAAGCCATCCGGTCTCCTCATACATGAACCCTTTCATTCCTGGGATAATTCTCATGAACTTCCTCTGAACTTTCTCCAGGGCAGCACGACTTTTCTGAGATAAGGGGACAAAAGCTGCCCACAATACTGTAATCTAACCAAAGCCTCAGCACTGCATTCTTGTTTTTTATATTTTAGTCCTCTTGAAATGAATGCTAACATTGCATTTGCCTTCCTTACTACCGACTTATAAGTTAACCTTCAGGGAGTCCTGCATAAGGACTTATAAGTCCCTTTGCACCTCTGATTTCTGAATTTCCTCCCCACTTGAAAATAGCGGATGCCTTTATTCCTCTACCAAAGTGCATGACCACAAATCTCCCTACACTATTCCGTCTGGTACTTACTTTCCCCTTCTCCAAATCTGTCCAAGTCCTTCTGCAGAATGCCTGCTTCCTCAATGCTCATCCGCCTATCTTTGCATCATCTGTAAACTTGGCCACAAAGCCATCAACTTCAACATCCAGGTCATTGACATAAATGTGAAAAGTAGTGGACCCACACCAGCCTCCTTTATTCACAACCTCTGCCTTCTACCAGGCAGCCAATCTTCGCTCCTTGCTAGTATCTTTCTTGTAATACCATGGGCTCTTGTCTTGTTTAGCAATCTCATGTGTGCAGATTTGGCCCTCTTATCTGAAAATCAAGTAAACAATATCCGCTGACTTCTTTGTCTATCCTGCTAGTCATTTCCTCAAAGATTTCCAACAGATTTATCAGGTAAGATTTCACTTTAAAGGAAACCATACAGGCTTTGCCTATCGTCTTCCAGCTAGTCCTCCTTCCCCTCCCTCCCACCTTTTTATTCTGGCATCTTCCCCCTTCTTTTCCTGTCCTGAAGAATAGTTTCAACTGAAAACATCAACTGTTTATTCATTTCCATAGATGCTGCCTGACCCACTGAGTTCCTCCAGCATTTGTGTGCGTTGCTCTGGATTTCCAGCACCTTCAGAATCTTTTGTATATGACTTCAGCTATCATGTGCTGCCAAGTACACTGAAACCTCATCCTTGATAATGGACTCTAACATCTTGCTAACCATTGAAGTCAGGCTAACTGGCTTATAATTTTCTTGCCTTTCTCCCTTCTTAAAGGGTGGAGTGACACTTGTGATTTTCTAGTCCTTCAGAATCAAGTGATTCTCGAAGGATCACTATTACTGCTTCCACAATCTCTTCAGGTCTAAGTGCCTTATCTATTTCAGGCCTTTCAGCTTCACAAACACATTCTCCTTAGTAATGGTAACTACACTCACTTCTGCTCCCTGACATTCTCGAATTCCTGGCATGCTGCTGGTGTCTTCCACAGTGAAGAGTGATGTAAAATACAGTGGATTCTGGTTAATCGGGGCAGCTGTTTATTTACGATAAATCTTAGAGAACAAAAACTAATTGAGAAAATTCCCTTCGTTTATTTGAGTCACTATGCCTCTTAATTGGGACAGAAGACTGTTGCCAAGTAGGTTCTAACTATCATCAGTAGCATGCACTTGTGGGCCCATTAGACACTACACTGTGCTTAGAGCGAACGGTTTTTAAATAGTGTCAGTTGCATGTGTCTGTGTTCAAAAATAAGTGAATTTTGTTAATGCGAGGAATAAGCAGGAAGACAATTCAGAACTGTTTCCTTACTGCAGTGTTGAGCATTCCAGAATTGAGTGTTAAGTGTTAGAGATGCCAGAAGTGAAAATCAAATAATTTCACTACTTCAGCAAGTAAGGAACTATGAAGAATTTGAAGGTATCGACATCACCTTGAATGAAAATGAAAATGAAGATTTGGAGTACGCAATCAACGATAGTGTTGTATGAAGACAGTTCATTATCTGCACTTGGTGTCTGTGCTGACTTTGTTCATTGTGTACACTGGATGAATTTGCCTGACCAAGACTATTAGAAACTAATACACTGTTTCATAGTACTGTAATACTACCAGTAATGTTGGAATTTGTTCTGGCATAATGTGTTACTCAGTTTGTCTTTTTTTGTACCTTTTTACCTATCTCCATGAAACTTCGGCTAATTGGGCCAACATATACTGGTCCCAACATGCCCCAATTAACTGGGATCCACTATACCTATTCAGTTTGTCCGCCATTTCTTTGTCCCCATCATCGTCCTTTTCCTGAGGTCCAGTATCCACTCATGCCTCTCTCTCTTTAAATCTTTATGTATCTGAAAAAAAACTTCGATATCTTTTATATTATTGGCTAGCTTACCTTCACATTTCATCTTTTATCTCCATATTATAGTTGGCATCTTTTGATATTTAAATCTTCCAAATCTTTTTTTATTTTTGACATACATTACAGAATCGGCCCTTATGGCCCTTCAAGCCACGTCACCCAGCGATCCTCTAATTCAGCCTCAGCCTAATCACAGGACAATTTAGAATGACTCTAAATTGCTACCAGCCAGTAGGTCTTTGGACTAAGGGAGGAAACCAGAGCACCTGGAGAAAATGCTTGCAATCACAGGGTGAACGTACAAACTCCTTACAGTCAGTGGCAGGAATTGAACCCTGGTCGCTCGTAAAGCATTGCTCTAACCACTACACTACCATACTGCCCTTCTACAGGCCCGCTAATTTTTGCTTTATTGTATACTCTCTCTTTTGCTTTAATACTGCCTTTGACTTCCCTTCATACTGCCTAGATTCTGTTCTACTGATAAAATTCCTTCATTTTTCCTGGGTTGGTCATTCAAGATTTCAAAGTCTTCATGCAATTCCCCAATACCTATAAAATAGGTTGCCATCCTAAATCACTGAGATCGCTGGTCCAATATCATAGACCAGTGGTCAACCATTCCACTGAGGTTGATCAAAGAGCTCTTGAGATTGCCACTTAATTTACAGTCTTGTCACCTTCAATGGCACTGCAGAGATAACTCAGTTGCTCAGATATGGTTGTGTATTCTTTCTGGAGTTAAGCTTGATCCAATCTCCAGTCAAGTAGTAAGTGGTGGAGCTACCAAGCCATTCTTGGCTCTAATTGGGGCACTTCAATGAAGATCCACAGAGAAGTTCATCGTAGATTGGGCCTACATAAGTAAGGACATAAGATTCCCAGCCCCATGAGTGAACCAGGTGGGCTTTTTTCTAACAGCCCAATGCTTTCAAGATCACAATTTGGTTAATTGTGATTTCATTAACTAAGACATCTCTTTGCAAGCTGCTGTCTACCATCAGGTATCACCAAGAGAAGTTCAGGGAGGTATTAACATGCCAGTCCAGGTGCTGGATGTAATTGGTAACAGTTGCTGTAGGGCACTGGATGTTGACACCAATATGTTCTTGAACGAATTGAAGTTGTCAGGTGTATGTCTCACTAAGGGAGTGGGATGCCAGAGAAGGCCGCCATAGCAGTGGGGCACAAGTTGGAGGGGGATGAACTGAGGTAGGTTGGTGCTCTGATCAGACCTCACCATAGATATTGGATTCTTTCACTGCAAAGGATGGGAGGGAGAGGCATAGGGTTTTCCTGTTCAAGGTCCACCAACAGTTTTTCATGTAAAGTCAGGAAGTGTGTCATGTGCCTTTCTGTGCACTGAAGATTTTTCTTCTTCCCATTCCACCCTTGTCTTTAGGCTCCAACACTTACGAAGATGGTGCAGCTTACGTTCAAGCACAATTTGAGAGCAAGAACCGCTCTCCCAATAAGGAGATCTACTGCCACTTGACCTGCGCTACAGATACAGGCAATATCCAGGTGGTCTTCGATGCCGTCACCGACATCATCATTGCCAACAATCTCCGAGGCTGCGGCTTATACTGACTTTACTGTCTAGAGGCAAATTTGGTGATGATTATTGAATGCAAGTTGGTAAATAAAGGCATAACATATATAATTCTTTTTAGTTGTTATCATAAGCTGCCAAGAGAACTAGACTCCTGAAACCCACAGCCTTATCACAAACTTGTATACGGTTAACATCTTACTTCACTTTAAGATAAATTTTACAAAAAATCTTTTTAAAAAAAACCCAAACCCCCACCACCTCCCATCAACACTGGAAGACAAGCCCTTTTACTGGTACAGTGTCTGCCTATTTTTAACACTTGACTGTGCTCTGGAATCTGCCTGCCTCTTTACCTTCCAAGCACAAGGCCGAGTTTCCAGTGTTTAGTTCTGTGGCAGCTCTTTGACTAATATGTTAGGAAACCTGAGGACACGCAGGACAGCACCATATCAGCTGCATTGAGCCTCCCTCTTCACATGGTGGAATGGAACGGCCCTGAGTTAAGCACAGCAACAGCCTTGGAGCTTTCCACTCCGACCGAGGGAGGAGAGGGGCTTCCGTTTACTAAAAGCTTGAAGGTCTACTCTTGTCAGAGATATTTTATTTTGTTTTGTTTCGTTGACTATCCTTACCAGTGCCAACCTGTCCCTCCATCCCTCATCTTACCTTCTCCCTGTGGTGAGCTTGTGAAAATGGCTTAAACAAGTTGGTGACCTGATCAAAAAATAATCTCCCCTCCCTCCCCCTCAGAGTGTGCATGAAGAATCTCTTGTGTGTTTTGTGTGACGGGAAGGTTCCCCACCCTGACTCTCTTTCTGCAGGCTGTTTAATGGACTATCCTGGTGCCCTTATGTGCAGATAGCATGATCTTTGGCCTTTGTGAGACACAGCCTTCCTACACGGTCAATTCAACCTTCTGGAAACTGAATGGTGGTTGTGTGTTTCAGTAGAATGCTGTAGATCTGGTTTTAGCCCAGTCTTTAAAAGTAGAAGCTAAAATAATAAATTATTTAAAAAAATCCATTTCCTGTGCTTTGTAGCTTCAAAAGGTCATTTCCCCCCCCCCCACGCCCCACCCCCCCTTTTTTTAAATTTCAGACATTTGAGAGATTGTGTACCACACTTGGCATAAATTAACCCAAATTAATGTTTTGGATTATACTGGTTCAGCATTGCTTCAATTACTCTTTAGCCACGTTCTGCATTTGCAACATCTTTACCAGGCCTGGAGTTCTTTAGCACGCATTATGGACCCTGACTGTCCCTTGTGACAGAGCGACTGTACAGTAACAAGGAAACTCTGTTTAGACTTATTAGTTCTAATTGTACTGGGATTAAAAATATAATTAAATTTGTTCACCCTCCAGGTTTGTATAGAAAAGCACAGCTCTCACTGGCCAAGTAGGTGCAGTAAAGATGTCCCCATTTTACAATATTTGCTATGATACTGTGTAATATATAAGTTAGGCTTTATTTCTTTCTCAGTGAACTTCTGTGCTGCTATTTCTTCTTTTTAGTGAATGGTGTTTTCTCCTGTGGGATGTTAGTGACGCAAACACCTCGAATGTAGTGTTTACATTAAAGCCACAGTTTTCATGACCAATATTGTTTGTCATTTCCTAGTTTAATTGAAACAAAATTGCACCCCACTGTCTCACTCTGAATAACGCGTGACCCTTAAACGCTGACAGTGAACCAGCTTGTAGGAAAATGGTGGCCGTCCGTGGTGGAGGCATTTCTACTTTATTTATTGATTCGTTTCTTGCTGGTGTCTGTTCAACGTGGCCAGTCTCTTTTACAGATGATGGAATATTCGTGTGTAGCTCTTAAATAAAGAGGAAATTTGTCAGTAACACCCAGTCTCCAAACCTCTGGTTCAAATGTTCCTTCTGTTTGTGTTTTTCATTGTGCTTGGTACATCCGTGCAGTTTTTTTGGTTTTTGACTCTGTTGAGATGCGTGGGAGTTGCTTGTTCCGCAGCTGTTACCTTGCCCTCTAAATGGCGCTGCCCATAACTTCAGTCCCCTGTGGGATGTTTGGTTGTGATTAGTGACAATAATAAGCTCAGATAAACCACAGTCAGCTTCTTTTAAACTTCAAGCACACCAAAAAACATTGTGTGATATCTTCTCCACCCAATTTTTAACAAAAGTGGAGAGCAGAACCTTTGTCTTCTTTTTATGCTTGACAGATTAGAAGTGAGGCAGAGAAGTCTCAGTGATCTCTTACTGCCAGCAACGAATCTGGTTTTCACTCACGCTGGTTTTTATCCAATTTAACATTTCAGCTCATTCTTGTGTTAAAACACATCCTCATTTAAGCACTTAGAGATCAGACCATTTATAATAAGAGCCAGTTTGAAATCTAGCAATTCTTGCATGTAGATGCAAAGTCAATGCTGATATGAGATCTTCACTAATTTTATTAATGAGTCTCACTAATATTGGAGAAATCTTTTACTTGGTAAAATGTTGAAGCATCACGTACATGTCATGTTTGATCATTTGTAGCCTAAAGAATTATTAAACTTAAATGAAATTAATTGTCACTGTTATTACCTCAATAAAACGTGCACAGGGGGTGGGACCTGGGTTTAGAGGTACACCAGCTGTGTCATTGTGTTCATTAGGTGTATTTGAAGTCTTTCCAAAGTGATCTCTGCTTCAAAGTGAATCTGAACTGGTAGTTTAACTCCGGAGTCAAGGTTCTGGGAAGCTGGGTGCCCATGAATTACACACATGAGGAGCAGAGAGGTGAGCAGCAAATGTGCTCCTTTTTACTTCGCTTGGAAGTCATCTACCTAGAATCCCCTCTCACATTACATTCAATACATAACACACAGGGAAGCTTGACAGCAAACTGCGAGGGTCATGAATAGCTAACACAAGGTTAAACTGACTCGATAAAGTCTGCAGGTCATAAACACAAGGGATTCTGCAGGTGTTGGACATTCAGAGTAACGCACACAAAATGCTGGAGGAATGCAGCAGGTCAGGCAACGCCTATGGAGAGGAATAATGAAGGATCTTGGCCCGAAACATCAACTGTTTATTCCTCTCCATAGATGCTGCCTGACTCGCTGAGTTCCTCTAGCACTTTGTGTGTGTATGTTTTACTCTATAAACTCTGCATTGGAAATAGGCCACTAGAGTGCCCTATGGCTTTGGTGTAAGACTACACACAACATAGAGCTGCCTATGAAAACCAACTGATGTCGGGTGTTGCCCACTTATCTTAAAATCATTGAAATATATTACTTATTGTGAGAAAAACTTGTCTCTGTCGACCAGGGAACAACAGATGTAATGGTCTGTAAACTAGCATAGTATGCCACTGGGTGACACAGTAGAGCAGTGGTTAGTGTAATTAGCGATCTGCATTCAGTTCCTGCCGCTGTGTGTAAGAAGATTGTACATTATCCCCATGGCCATGTTTGTATCCTCCAATTTCCTTCTACATCCCAAAGACGTACAGGTTTGTAGTTTAATTTGTCACATGGGTGTATTTGGGTGGCAGGGACTTGTTAACAGCGCTGTATCACTAATTTTTTTTAAAAGCCAAGCCAAGGAAACAATGACATGTTGGCACAATTGGTAGAGTCACTGTCATTGATCCAGTTTCAATTCTAATCTTGGCCACTGACTGTGGGGCACTTGCACGTTCTCCCTGTGGCCTCTGTGTGCAATACTCCGGCTTCCCCACAAACCAATTATATGCAAATTGACAGGTTAATTGGCCATTGTAAATTATTCCCTTGAGTGGTAGAATCTGGGTATAGGTGGTAAGAATAGAAACTGGGATTGACATAAATAGGTGTTGATGGTCAACATGGACTTGATGGGCAAAAGGACTGGTTTCGATACCATATCTCCTGAGGACTATAAGCATAGGAACTGATCATGGAGCTGGGTATTAATATTCGATTATAGGAACTGTGCTGGAAGAGTGATTCAACTAACAAATCAGCGATACCACTGGACTTTTTAAAAGATGCAAAGGTCCATGAATTGGCTTTGGAAGGTCATTACATTGACTGTACTAAATAATTGCAATGAATCATTAAATTTCTTTAATATTTTAAACCACACTCCACAAGCCATCCATGCCAACTTGGTATGGTTTATCAAGAAAAATGTTTTAGGCTGTGAATGTGTGACCGGGTCCTGTCTGAAAAATTATCATGTTATGTAAAATTAAGTCATGAATAATTCAGCAGGTTTGCAAACCTACTGAAACATTCAATCCTACAACACAAACATAAGAAGAAGGAGCAGGAGTAGGCCATCTGGCCCATCGAGCCTGTTCCGCCATTCAATAAGATCCTGGCTGATCTGACCGTGGACTCATCTCCACCTACCTGCCTTTTCCCCATAATCCTTAATTCCCCTACTATGCAAAAATCTATCCAACCTTGTCTTAAATATATTTCCTGAGGTAGCCTTCATTGGGCAGAGAATTCCACAGATTCACCACTCTCTGGGAAAAGCAGTTCCCCCTCATCTCCGTCCTAAATTTACTCCCCCAAATCTTGAGGTTATGTCCTCGAGTTCTAGTCTCACCTACCAGTGGAAATGACTTTGCTGCCTCTATCTTATCTATCACTTTCTTAATTTTATATGGTCTCCTATAAGATTTCCTCTCATTCTTCTGAATGCCAGTGAGTACATTCCCAGGCGACTCAATCTCTCCTCATAGTTTAACCCCCTCAACTCTGGAATCAACCTGGTGAACCTTCTTTGCTCTATCTCCAAAGCCAGTATATCCTTCCTCACGTAAGGAGATCAGAACTGCACGCAGTACTCCAGGTGCCGCCTCAGCAGTACCCTGTATAGTCACAGCATAACCTCCCTGCTCATAAATTCAATCCTTTTAGCAATGAAGGCCAACATCCCATTTGTCTTCTTGATAGCCTGCTGTACCTCCAAACCAACCTTTTGTGATTCACGCACAAGTACTCCCAAGTCCTCTGTACAACAGCATGCTAGAATTTTTGACCATTTAAATAATAATCCAGGGAATGATAATGGACTAAATATTTATTCATAAAATAGGGTGAAATGGATTTATTTTAAGTTTTATCAGATTAAGATTGAGGGGAGGTGGGCAATTGATTACAGGAATTGAATTGTGAGTTTAACTATGAGACTTAATAGCTTTTATTTGCAAATAAACTGGGCCTACGTCAAGGAAGTACCATGATCTTTCTTGGAGATTTTTTCTACAGAAGTGGTTTGCCATTGCCTTGTTCTAGGCAAGACAGGTGACCCCAGCCATTAGCAATACCCTTCAGAGATTGTCTGCCTGGTGTCAGTGGTCACATAACCTGGATCTGTGATATGCATCAGCTGCTCCTGCAACCATCCACCACCTGCTCTCATGGCATCCCATGACCCTGATAGGGGACTAAGCAGGTGCCATATCTTGTCTAAGGGTGACCTGCAGACTAGCAGAGGGAATGAGTGCTTTACAACTCTTGGTCTTTTTACCTAAGAAAGGGTAAACCTCACTTGGAGGTGATGCATAGACTAATTTCTGGGAAGTGGGGCTGGCTATGTGGAGAGTGAGTAAGTTTAATCCAATTAAGTGAACTTAGAAGATGGAGTTGTTGAAGCAAATGAGACCATGGGAGGTTTGATAAGAAACTGGCTGAGAAGCTATTTCCCAGGATTGGAGAGTGCAAGGAATAGTCTGACAATAATAGTCGGAGAATAAAATGGGAGATGTATAAATAGGAGCTTGATGGATCCACAGAGCCAAAGGAACAATCAACCTGCCCATTGAGTATAACAAGTTGGTCATTCCAATCAGAAAAAAGAGACATTCTAAAAGATTATTGATCTTCAGATGTTCCACCTTAATTTCACATGGGTAGTGAGTATATTGAAGGCTGACATTGATGGATCTTAGAATCAATGCAACAGCAATCCAACAAGGGCAAGGAATCAGCATTGATCTTCTTGAACAGCAGTTCAATTATTTGGCATCAACCTACTTTATCTGGTGTTTCTGAACTCCCTGGTGTTGCATTTCTTCCCTGTCACATCCCAGTTGAAGCCACTACCTTAATTCCAACTCATTCTCTCATGCTCAGCCCTGTGAAGCTTGCTGCCATGTGCCAAGCAGGGTGGTAGAGAGCAGGAACCCCACCTGACTGATTCCTGCAGTTGAGTTTGCAGGATATACAGGAAATCTGCCCAAATGACTCCTGGAGCTTACAGCCTCAAGGCACACACCTCAGAACGTGGGAAGCAAATGGTAGTTGACCATTCAGCTCCTTTCATTCACTCAGCCCCTCAATGAGAACATGTCTCTTCTGGTAGATCAGTGTTACTTCCCTGTACTAACCCCATATTCCTTCATTCCTTTATACACTTGAATAAACTTAGTAAAGGAGTTTCCACAGTCCTTCAGACCGCAGAATTTCAAAGATTCACTACCAGCTGAGTGAAGATGTTTCTTCTCTTTTATTAGACAACCCCTTATTTTTCAACTATAACCCAAGATAGAGGAAGGATTTTCCCTGCATCTAACCTCTCCAGCTCAGTAGGAGTTTTGTATATTTCAGAGTTCACTTCTCACTCTGGAGAGTATAAGCTCAGTCTGCTTAATTTTGCCCCAAAAAGCAAGCTCTTCATTCTAGAACTCAATCTGATGAACCTTCACTGCATTCCCTTTATTGCACATGGATCCTTCCTTAGGTAGGGAGATCATACATGATACTACAGCAACAAGAGATGTGGGATATGGAAATGAAAGTGGGTGAACTAGAGCCAGAGGACCAGGGACCATGGTAGGACAACTCACTGCACAGGATGTACCATTGCCAGATATCAGAGGTGGCTGACATAAGGAAGTCCTACCAATGGCTGGAAATGGCAGGGCTGAGGGACAGCACAGAGGCGCTGCTCATGGCTACACAAGAACAGGCACTGAGCACAAGAGCAATGGAAGCAGGGGTCTCTCACACCAGACAAAACTCACGATGCAGACAGTACAAGGAATCCACTGAAACCATCCAGCACATAGTAGCAAGGTGCAAGATGCAGGCAGGGGCAGCATACACTGAACGGCCCAACCAAGTTGCTGGAATTGTGCACAGGAACATCTGTGCTGAATATGGATTGGACACTCCCAAATCCAAATGGGAAACACCCGAGAAGGTAACGGAGAGTGACAGATCTTAGATCCTGTGGGGCTTCCAAATACAGACCGATAGGCAGGTACTGGCCAACCAACCAGACATAGTGATACTGGTCAAGGAAGAGAAGAAAGCAACAGTAATAGATGTGGCCATCCTGAATGACAGTAACATCAGGGAGAAAGAACATGAGAAGCTGGAGAAATACCAGGGCTTGAAAGAGCAGATAGAAAGGATGTGGAAGGTTAACCCCAGTAGTGATAGGAACACTTAGAGCTGTGACACCAGGATTGGGAGAGTGACTCCAACAAATCCCGGGAACAACATCTGAGATCTCGGTCCAGAAGAGCACACTGACAGGAACAGCGAGAATACTGCACCGTGCCCTCAAGCTCCCAGGCCTCTGCTAGACAATCTGAAAAATACACATACATATATATATATATCTTATTGTAACTTTTTGAATTTGTTTATGTATTGCTCTGCACTGCTGCAGCAATACAACAAACTTCATGACATATGTCAGAGATTACAAACTTGATTCTGACTCTGGACCAGTATCATAACCGGTAACATACTTGCAAACACTACGTTTGTTTTCCTCATTCACTTTTTGGAATCCAGCATCACTGACAAGGCTGGAATTTATTGCCTGTCCCCAACTTTGCTTGAGAAGGTGATGGTGAGCCACAGTACTCAGATATCTTCATGACTGCACAGCCTGGTGGGACAGCTGCTGGTGGTGCTGTTCCATGCGTCTGCCACCCTTGTCCTTCCTGGTGACAGAGGCTGCAGATGAAGGAGCATTGTTGGAGTTCTCTGGGCAAGTAACTACACTGTGTTTTGCACATGAATAACACTGTAGCTTCAGTGAGTCAATGGTAGATGAAATAAATGTTTGGAGCAACACAAACAAAACACTGGAGGAACTCAGCAGGTCATGCAGAACCTATGGAAAAGGGCCGAGACCCTTCATCACAACCAGAAGTTCAGAATAAGAAGGTGGGGGAGGGGAAGAAGTACAAGCTGGCAGGTGATAGGTGAAACCAGGTGAGGGGGAAAGTGGATGGGTGGGGTTGGGAATGAAGTGAGAAGCTGGTAGCAAATAATTGGAAAAGGTAAAGGGCTGATGGAGAAGGAATATGATAGGAGAGGAGAGTGGACCATAGGAGAATAGGAAAGAGAAGTGGCAACAGAGGGAGGTACGGGCAGCTGAGGAGAAGAAATAGGGTTAAAGGGGAGCCAGAATAGGGCATGGAAAAAGAGTAAAGGAGGATGGTGAGAAATTACTGCAAGTTAAAGAAACCTTATTCCCTCCATAGATGTTTCCTAACCTGCTGAGTCCTTCCAACACTTTTTGTGTGTGTCGCTCTGGGTTTCAGCATCTGCAAAGTATCGTGTGCTTGTAAATGTTTAGAATAGTGGGAAAGCTAACAAGCTGCTGGCTCTGCTTTAGCTGGCGTTGAGTTCCTTTAGAGTTGATGGTGATTCAATGATTTGGGCAAAAGAAGGTTATTCCGTCATAGTCCTGACTTACGTTTTGGGCATGGGGAAAGGAAAGGGTCCGGGGTGCCAGGATGTGGCTCATGCTCCACTAAATAACCAACCTGATATGAAGGAATTGTCTTCCAAGGTAAGGGCAAGCATCCTGAAAGTTGTGAAAAATGGGAGGTGACCTTATTTGAAGTCAAAAATTTCTGAGGGTTGCTCCCCATTATTCTGGAAGAGTCTAGAACCAGGTACCATTACTTCTGAATAAGGAATTACACATTTAAGATAGCAATACGAGGACTTCCATCATCCAGTGTGGTGTATCTGTGTGGCTCTCTGGCCCAGAGAGCTTTTGAGATAATGAAGTTCACACAAGAGAGTATAGTTTAGGCTGAAAGTTGATATAGTTTAGGCTGAGATCTGGTCAGGTTGTAGCGTGTGGTGGAGCTGATCCACTCCCACTTCTTTACCTTATGTTCAAAGGTCCAATTTAATGTCAGAGAAATGTATACAATGTATATCATGAAATGCTTTTTCTTCGCAAAAGTGAAGAAATATACATCTGATAGAATTTGAAGTACTTCACCCCATTTCTGTCAGTCGTGGCTCCCACTTGCAGGAGGACGGCCAGCCCTATAGCTAGTGATTTAGGGCCACAGAGAGTATGAGCACTGAGTGTAATTGCCATATACCACTCATATACCTCTTCTGGAGAACGAGGATGTTCCCTTCCCTATTAACTGAATCAAGTTGGGGTGGGGGGAGGAGGACGATGTCCCCTATGCTGACACAGGTACACAAATGTGTGAACAAACACTCAGAGTTAAACAGCACAGAAAAGGGCCTTTAAGCCCACCAAGCCAGTGCCGATGTTGTGCCCATCTACTCTAAAGCCTTTGCAGATGCTGATCAACAGAAGATTGCATTTGTTGGGGGTCTCTTCCCGTTCACCTTCTCCTTCTTTTTGTTCTGCTGTCTGTGGGAGGATTCCCCTCCCCCAACCACTCTTTGTAACCTAACACAAAATGCTGGAGGAACTCAGCAAGTCAGACAGCATCTATGGAGAGTCAATGTTTCTGGATGATCCTTCATCAGGGCTGGAAAGGAAGTGGGGAGAGGCCAGGATAGGAAGCGTGGGTGAGGGCAGAGTGCAATGAGTACGAGCTGGCAAGTGATGGGTGAAGCCAGGTGTGGGGGAAAGTAGGTGAGTGGCGAGTGCTAGTTAGATAGAGAAGTTGTGTACTGACAGGTGGACAACTTAAAGGCTGAAGAGGAAGGTACTGTATCTGATATGAGAGGAGAATGGATCATGGGAGAAAGGGATAGACATGGGGCACCAGAGAGAGGTGAAGGAGAAGAAAGGATCCAGAATAGGGAATGGAAAAAAAAAAGAAGGTCGAGAGGGGAGAAATTACCAAAAGTTAGCAGAGTGGTTCCTTCACTGCTTGAATTATTGTACTTCTAATATCAAGCCCAGATTTCTTCTGAAGTGCTCTGGGAGAGCACTTGTAATTTTTTTTCCCTTCTGAGTGGCCTGAGAATGGAGATCTTTTTAGAGGAGACCCTCGTTTGACCTGGGCACACATTGACCATTCCAGCACAATTTATATTTAAAAAATAAGATCTCGATCCTGGTGGTGTTGGCTTTAGATGAGACATAGGGAGTTGTCCTATTGAATCTGAGGTTTCATCAAAGGCAGCACCAGTGGTTATGTTCCAATATATTTCTGTGTTTTTGGATATAGAAGGTAGATCTGAGCATTTCACTCCACACAAAAGGTTAGGTTGGGGTCTGGAGATTTTGCTTCCCATGAGCTGAACTTTCCATTCTCTCTCTGTGCTGGTTATCCTCATCCCCATTTGCTTCCTAGGAAAGAAACTTACAGTAAAGCTCCATTGATCCACCATGTCCTGGATTTTGAATGTGAGTTTCTAGCAGGTTTGCCACACTCTCACATGTTATTCTGTTATTGCTCCAACACTCACTTAATTCACATTTTCTTTAAATGTTACACAGTAAAATAATATTTTTTTCTAATGAATCCAGAAAGTTTAAAGGATGTTTGGAAAACAAGGCCCAGTTAAGTGTAAAGGGAGTGTGGGAAAGAGAAACAGCATTCCTCCGATCAATTGCAACTTCATCATCATAATGAACCTCATTCTGAGGCCATCGGGGCCAATGGGTAGCAATACAATGACAGACCACCAGATGTCACTCCTGTACAGGACCTAGATTCAAGTGTGTGTCAGCCTCTGTGCTTGGCATATGAACTCATTCAAAGTAAATTTATTATCAAAGCACATATACTTCATCATATATTACCATAAGATTAATTTTCTTACAGGCATTTACAATAGAACAAATGAAAAACTACACACAAAGTGCTTTGACAAGTTTGTGATGACGCATATCAACCTGATGGAGGAGCTACTTGGATGGTCACAAGTCAACAGCAGATACCATTTCACAGGCTCTTCCCTCACTCTGGAACATCCGGACAGTGAAGATGCATACATCAGGATGCTCTTCATTGACTACAACTCAGCATCCCCTCAAACCTAATCAATAAGCTCGAATACCTAGGCGTCAAAACTTGCTTGTGCCATTGGAACCTTGATTTCCTCACTTGTGGATGCTAATCAGTTCAGATTGGCAACAACATCTCTTCAACCATCAACAATCACCATCTGCACAGTTGCACCTCAGGGCTGTGTGCTTAGCCCTTTGCTCTACTTGCTTTATACTTATGACTCTGAAGCTAAGCACAGCTCCAATGCCATATTTAAGTTTGCTGACAATACCACTATTGTTAGCCGAATCACAGGTGGTGATGAGTCACCATATAGGAGATAGACTGAGAATGCGGCTGAATGATGCCACAACAACAACCTTTTACTCATTGTCTCCAAAACCAGAGAACTGATTGTTGACTACAGGAGGAGGAAACCAGAGGTCCTCATCAAAGGATCAGGGATGGAGAGGGTCAGCAACTTTAAATTCCTCTGCGCTATTGTTGTGTATTTATTATTTAAGTATTTTGTACACAACAACGTGGATTGCATACATCATCACACTACCACATGATACATGTATGCCTTGCTTGAAGTAAGCACAAAGTTAGACTCACAATCGCAGACTCTCGTGTCTTCCTTTGATTTAGTTTTGAAGCTACAAAACATAACATTGGTGACATTTAACGGACCCGGAATAGCCATCAGCCTGTTGAAGCGCAGCAAAACATTTGAACTAAAAATAATGCAGCGAGGAATGGTTGAATTAACAAAAAACATCCAGCACATGCAAGGACTGCCAAGTAAAAGAAAAACAAGCAGTGCAGCACATGTTCTTTGGAAGGGAAGACATGATCACATTTTTTTTAAATGTCAGAAAATTGAAGAATTCACGAGTTCATACACAATGAGTACCAGGTGATAATTATCATAAAAATGAGCAGAATGACTGGCTACATTGGAAAGATTGACACATTTGATTACACAACAGATAACTAGGTTTCATAAACTGAGCTAATTCAACAGTATATTGAAGCAAATTAAATAGCCAATGAGAAACAAGTACCAATTTTGTTGAGTGCATTGGCTTAAAACATATCATTTGCTTTGAAGTTTGACCGCTCCAACCAAACAGAATTGAGCATTGGTGATATTATCAAAGTAATGCAGGAACACTTACAACAGACACCATTGTTGATTGCAGAACGCTTTAAGTTTCATAAGAGGAATCAAAAGGAACAGGAGTCCATTTCGGCATATATGGCTGAATTAAAGAGAATGTCTGAGCATTGTCAGTTTGGTAATTCCACTAAATAATACACTAAGAGTTCATTTAGTTTGTGGAATCTTACAAGAAAGCATTCAAAAATGGTTTCTAACTGAAGCACAACTCACATTCAAAAAGCAGTTGAAATTACTGTTTCAATGGAAACTGCAAACAAAGACGAAAATAAATTGCAGTCAGGAATGAAAGTGAGCATGAACAAATCTGCAATGTCTAAACAGAAACCAGCCTGGCCAAATAAATTGTGTTACCATTGTGGTAGGGGCTCACATACACCAGACAAATGACGATTTACAGGTGAAACTTGCAGAAAATGCAATAAATTAAGCCACATGCAAAGAACATGTTGGGTAGATGAAGATAAATAGACTGCACAGGGAAGAGAAAAAGATTAAAGGTCAAGTTGCAATTTCAAAAGGAGCACTGATCTGCATGTTATTGATGAAAAATAAGATAATGATGAGAGTTACACAGGTCTGCATAGCCTTGAGATTTACAATATGAAAACTAATTATAGACATGCAACATGGTTTACACCAAAAGTGAATGGTAAATTAATTAAAATGGTTTGGACACTGGCTTGGCTGTTTCAAATGAACTTGAACAGCATTTCAACAATAACAAACTGAAGCCTGCAGATATCCAAATAAGAAATTATACTGGAGAAAAGATAACTCCTGTGGGAATGACATTGTTAACAGTGTAATACTACAACCAACAAGCCACATTGAGCTTGTATGTCATAAAAACAGGAAGGCCAGCATTGTGGGGTTGTGATTGGCTGAGACAACTTGAATGGAGAACCATCCACAATTTGTATGCCACATCATCAACAATAAAGTCAACTGAAAACAAAGCAAGAAAGTTACTAGATAATGCCACAACTGGCACATTGTGAACCGCTATCCAATAGAGGACAAACAGGTGTTGGTGCCACCCTTTGTGCCTCTGGTTGGAAAGCGTATTAGACTAACAATTGATCATGCTGCTCAGAGGAAGCATGAAAGTAATGAAAACACTGCTCTGACTGCAACAATTTTTGTAAGTAACACATCAGAGAAAGCTTCTGTTATGTTAATTAGGCAGTCACTTGTGAAATGTGGTTTGGTTTTAAGCTGGAAGAGAGTACAAGGAGCTTCAAGAAAGTTGCAACCTTTCAGCTTTTATGAGTATAAAGAACCAGAATTTACTCTGTTATTGCCTGAATTTCAAGTTGGACACAAACTCTGTTTGTAAAAGTAGATGCAAAGATTAAAGCCCAGCTGGATGAATGGAAGGCCAAAAAGAAAGGAGTCAATGGAGATACAAAAACAGAGGATTTTTCAGATGATGTTGTGGATGAGGAAACCAAGAGGAGAGAGCAGAATGTAAAGGGAGCAATAAAAATACTTATAAGAGAATACACCAGTGAATTAAATGCACCTTACATAAGGACATAAGAAATAGGAGCAGGAGTCGGCCATCTGGCCAGTCGAGCCTGCTCTGCCATTCAGTAAGATCATGGCTGATCTGACCAGGGGCTTATCTCCACCTGTCTGCCTTTTCCACATAACCCATTATTCAAAAATCTATCCAGCCTTGCCTTTATTTACTGAGGTAGCTTCCACTGCTTCATTAGGCAGAGAATTCCACAGATTCACCACTCTCTGGGAAAAGCAGTTCTTCCTCATCTCCATCCTAAATCTACTTCCCTGAATTTTGAGACTATGTTCCCATGTTCTAGTCTCGCCCACGAATGGAAACAACTTTCCTGCCTCTATTTTATCTATACCTTTCATAATTTTATATGTTTCTATAAGGTCTCCTTTCATCCTTCTGAATTCCAATGTGTACAGTTCCAGTCGACTCAATCTTTCCTCATAGTCTAACTCCCTCACCTCTGGAATAAACTGGAATAAACTCCTCTGCACCACCTCCAAAGCCAGTCTATCCTTCCTCAAGTAAGGAGAGCAGAACTGCACTCAGTACTCCAGATGTGGCCTCACCAGTACCCTGTACAGTTGCAGTATAACCTGCCTGCTCTTCAATCTCTCTCGTAATGAAGGCTAACATTCCATTTGTCTTCTTGATAGCCTGCTGCACCTGCAAACCAACCTTTTGTGATCCATGCATAAGCACTCCCAAGTCCTTCTGCACAGCAGCATGCTGCAATCTTTTACTATTTAGATAATAATCCGATCTTCCACTTTTCCTTCCAAAGTGAATGACCTTGCATTTACTGACATTGCATGCCATCAGACCCTTTCCCACTTGCTTAACCTATCTATATCTCTCTGCAGACTGTCCATATCCTCGGCACAATTTGCTTTTCCACTCAATTTAGTGTCATCGACAAACTTAGGTACGCTACACTCAGGATCCTCTTCCAGATCATTAATATATATTGTGAACAATTGCGGGCCCAACTCTGACCCCTGTGGCACACCACTCACCACTGATTGCCAACCAGAGGAGCACACGTGTATCCCAACTCCCTGCTTTTTATTGGTTCACCAATCCTCTATCCATGCTAATACATCACTCCCAACTCTATGCATCCTTTTCTTATGGATAAGTCTTTTACGTGACACCTTATCAAACGCCTTCTGGAAATTCAAGTAAATAACGTCCATCCATTCCCCTCTATCCACTGTGCTTGTCATATCTTAAAGAACTCTGGTAAGTTTGCAAACAGGACCTGCCTTTGCTGAATCCATGCTGTGTCTGCCTGATGGATCCATTTCTCTCCAGATTCCTCGCTATTTCTTCTTTAGTGATAGCTTCAAGCATTTTCCCAACTACAGATGTTAAACTAACTTCTTTTTTTTGAACAGTGGTGTGACATTCATCTTCTTCCAATCTACTAGGTCCTGCTCAGAGTCCAGAGAATTTTGGTAAGTTATCAACAAAGCTTCAACTATAACCTCTGCCATTTCTTTAAGTACCCTGAAATATATTCCATCAGGACCAGCAGACTTGTCTATCTTTAGGTCCACAGGTTTGCTCAGCACTACCTCTTGAGTGATAGCTATTGTATCGAGGTCCTCACCTCCCATCACATCCTTATCATCTCTCTTCGGCAGGTTAGACATGTTCTCCATTGTGAAGGCCGACACAAAATAGTCATTGAAAGCTTTGGCCATTTCCTCATTACCCAATATCAATTGTCCCTTCTCATCCTCCAAGAGCCCTATCTTCACTTTGGCTACCCTTTTCTGCTTTATATAATTATAAAAACTTTTACTATCCATTTTTATATTTTGTGCTAGTTTATTTTCATAATCTATCTTCCCTTTCTTTATTGCTCGCTTAGAGGTTCTTTGTTGCTCTTTAAAGTTTTCCCAATCTTTCAGTCTCCCACTAGTCTTGGCAACTTAGTACACACGAGTTTTTATGCCTTCTTATTTCCTTTGTTATCCATGGCTGGCTCTCTCCACCCTTACTATCCTTTCTTTTAACTGGAATATACTTTAGTTGAGCACCATGAAAAACTTCTTTGAAAGTCTTCCCCTGTTGCTCACTGTCCCACCATACAGACTGGAGGAGTTCTATTCTATCCAACTCCTCCCTCATTCTGTTGTAGTCTCCCTTGTTTGGGCAAAATTCGCTGGTTTTAGATCGAATTATTGCATGCTCCATTTATATGAGAAACTCAGTCATACTGTGATCACTCTTTCCAAGAGGATCCCTAACTACAAGATTGCTAATTTTACCTGTCTCATTGCACAGTTCCAAGATTGTACGTTCCCTTGTAGGTTCAGTAACATGTTGTTCAAGAAGGCTATCACATATGCATTCAATGAAATCCTCCTCAAGACTGCCTCAACCAACGTGATTCTACGTGTGAGTTGAAGTCCCCCATGACAGATGTTGCTTCATTTTTACATGCCTCAGACGTTTCTCAGTTTATTGCCCATGCCACTGGAGTATTATTATTTGGTGGCCAATAGACGATTCACACCAGTGATTTTTTTTTCCTTTACTATTCCTAATCTCTACCCAGATGGATTCAACATTCTTCTCCTTAGATCATATATAGTCTCTCACTATCGCCCTGATCTCATCCTTAATTAAAACGCTACCCCGCCTCCCATACCTTCCTGCCTATCCTTCCGTATTACCTGATATCCTTGGATATTTCATTCCCAATTCTTTCCGCCCTGCAACTATGTTTCTGCAATGGCCACTAAATTCCCCTTTATACTAATTTGTGCCCTAAATTCACTGACCTTGTTACAAATACTACAGGTATTCAAATAAAGTGCCCTTATACTCATTGTGTTTTTAAAATCGAGTTATCTTTTTCTCTTTTGAACTTGACTTTTCTTAACTCTATTCTTACTTTTCTCTTTTTTATCTTTTGCTTTTAATTTATCTTTATCCACACTTTTCTCTTTTACTTTATCTATGCATCTCCAATCTGTTGAACCACCCTCCCCCCACCCCCCGCTATTTAGTTGAAAGCCCTATCTACAACCCCAGTTATGTGATTTGCCAGGATCCAGGTCCCTTCACGCTTCAGGTGGAGCCCATCCCAGTGGAACAGCTCCCTCCTTCCCCAATACTGGAGCTAGTTTCCCATGAATTCAAACCTATCTCTCCCAAACCAATCCTTGAGCCATGCATTTAACTCTCTAATCTTCTTGACCCTATGCCAATTTGCACATGGCTCACATAGTAATCTAAAGATAACTACATTTTTGGTTCTGCTTTTTAATTTAGTCCCTAGCTGCTCAAATTCCCTCAGCAGAACCTCTTTCCTGATTCTTCCTACATCATTGATACCCACCTGGATCTTTCCCCTCCTATTGCAAATTCCTCTGCAGGTCAGATAAGATGTCCCAAACCTGAGCACCCGGCAGACAATACAGTCTTCAGGATGCTCTAACCCTGTGACAGAGAACTTTGTCTATTCCCCTGATTATACTATCCGAATTACCACATTTCTCTTTCCCCCCCCCCCGAATGGCTCCCTGAACCACCGTGCCACGGTTAGATTGCTTATCCTTCCTACAGCCCCCACTCTCATCCACACAGGGAGCAAGAATCTCAGACCTGTTGGACAAGCTCAAGAGCTGAGACACCTCCAGCACTGTCTCTTAGATCCCACTACCTGCCTCACTCATAGTCACACCATCTTGTCACACCTTCCCAAGATCAAGATGCACAAATTAGAAGAAAAAGGAAGGAGCAGAAAGGTGTCCAAAGCTCTCAGAACCACTTCTTGCAGTGTCAGATTGAATTGCTGCAAGCAATGCGGTGCAGGCCTCAAAACCCAAAATAGTTTTCACAGCCACAAGTGTCACCGGCCAAGCAAAATGATTCCACTCATCAGGAAAGATGTTATCCCACAAAAGTAAGAAATCCCCACAGGGATTAAATTGTTAGACCTGAATAAGAAGTGTTGTGTATTTAATATTTAAGTAAAACTTGAGTAACTTCATGTATGTGTGTGTGTGTGTGTGTGTGTGTGTGTGTGTATATATATAGGTTGATTAAGCATTCTTGTTCATTTAAATAATTCATTATGAGTCATATGTATTGCATATATATGAATTGCATATATAATCACACTACCATGTAATATGTGTGCACCTTGCTTAAAGTAAAACGTGAAGTTAGTCCTACAGTCCATGACTTCCAGAAAACAGTAGTGTTCATCAGAGCTCCAGTATGGCTCTTCTGTTGTCTTCTTCCAGTACAGAAACTGAAAGCAACTCCTGCTCAATTGAGATCTGGTTTAGCCCAGATCCTGGTTATAATCTGGACACTGACTGATGATGCCTGAAAAGTAAGAGGCAAGCATTTCCACCCTGGGGGCAGCATGTAGAGAAGCCATGATATTGTAACCAAGATGGGTCAGAAACGTTGGGATTCTCAACAGTGAAGTAAAGGTAACTTCATATTTAATGAGTACTTTGTTTGAACTAACATTGTAATGCCCAGCTGAGGCTAATGAGAACTGAACCTTCAGCCTGCTGTTTAAGGACAAAGAAGTCCTTGCTCACTTTTGTCTCGATAAACATTGCAGGGTCGTTCATAGTTGTGGTATGGCTGCAATGTGAAGGCAGCAGGGACTGGTCATTCCACACTGAATGAAGACGATTTGTATTGTGGAGTACTGTCTGAAGTGACACTGTGAGTGATTTTAAAATGAGAGTTTGGAAGGGGGTGGATGTTTTGGAACATAAGAGAACATTTCTCAAATCTAACAACTCCTCTCAGTTCGCCCACAGACATGATCTCATTGAAGATGTCTATCAAGAGACTCCCATTCAGGTCTGAGCTAAGCAGCTCCCCACCATTGTCTTCCTCTTCCTCCAGTTCTTCCTGGTGTGTGTCTTCACATGAATGAGTAGTGGAAGATGCAAAGCACCTGGAATTAACCATTAGATTAACAGTTGGCCACCAGCTTCAGGAAAAGTGCGTATACTCCCTTCTATTGAGGAACATTTGTGGGTTCTGATTGTGAACTCCAATGGCCTTATGTATAGATCCCCTGCATGCCTGCACTCTGGGGAAGTCTGAAATGGCAGAAAATCCCTTTGTGCAGTTTACCGTTGCAATGGTCAGAACGGTTATTATCCTTCAACCATCAGACCATTGTGGATAACTTCATTCACGTCAACTGATTCCACAATGTATCGACTCACCTGCGAGGACTCTACAATTCATCTTCTCAGTAAGTAAATGGAAGGAGAAGAGATAACATTTCTTTATTAGAACTGGAAGTGTAGAAAATAATTTAGTTTTAGGTTGCAGAATATGGAGGAGGAGGTATGGATAAGACAAAGGGAATATCTTTGACAAGGTATGGCTAGAGAAACCATGGGGATTGTGGTAATGTGATCACTTGAGTCAAATATGATAGTCTCCAAAGGAGTTCTCTTATGGTGGGTCCTCAAGAGGCCAATCTAGGATCCACTTAACCAAGAGTGTAGGGAGGAGTCCCTTAATGGAGAATGCCTGTGTGTAACATTGTTTAACATGTGGAGACTAATGTATGGACAGCCACCAAATGGTTCCTAGACAAATGGTTCCTGGACAAGGCAGGGACTGGGTATTGATAGTGAATGATCAGCCATGATCTCAGAATGGTGGTGCAGACTCGAGGGGCCGAATGGTCTACTTCTGCACCTATTGCCTATTGTCTAAATCAGGATCAGGGTCCAGTAGTGCAGAACGCAAGATGAAAGGGGACTCTTCACTGCTGCAGCCTTCCTCCACCTTCACTGTCGTTGAGGAAGGGTTAGTTAGCAATCTTGTCGTGCGAGGCCCCATGGGTAAGAGTGACCATAATATGGTGGAATTCTTCATTAAGATGGAGAGTGACATAGTTAATTCATAAACAAAGGGTCTGAACTTAAAGAAGGGTAACTTTGAAGGTATGAGACGTGAATTAGCTAAGATAGACTGGCAAATGATACTTAAAGGGTTGACGGTGGATATGCAATGGCGAGCATTTAAAGATCGCATGGATGAACTACAACAATTGTTCATCCCAGTTTGGCAAAAGAATAAACCAGGTAAGGTAGTGCACCCATAGCTGACAAGGGAAATTAAGGATAATATCAAGTCCAAAGAAGAAACATATAAATTAGCAAAAAAAAGGCAGCACGCCTGAGGACTGGGAGAAATTCAGAGACCAGCAGAGGAGGACAAAGGGATTAATTAGGAAAGGGAAAAAAGATTAAGAGAGAAAGCTGACAGGGAACATAAAAACTGACTGTAAAAGCTTTTATAGATATGTGAAAAGAAAAAGATTGGTCAAGCCAACTGTAGGTCCCTTACAGTCAGAAGCAGGTGAATTGATCATAGGGATCAAGGACATGGCAGACCAATTGAATAACTACTTTGGTTCAGTCTTCACTAAGGAGGACATAAATAATCATCCGGAAATAATAGGGGACCGAGGGTCTAGTGAGATGGAGGAACTGAGGGAAATGCATGTTAGTAGGGAAGTGGTGTTAGGCAAATTGAAGGGATTAAAGGCAGATAAATCCCAGGGCCAGATGGTCTGCATCCCAGAGTGCTTAAGGAAGTAGCCCAAGAAATAGTGGATGCATTAGTGATAATTTTTCAAAACTCCTTAGATTCTGGATTAGTTCCTGAGGATTGGAGGGTGGCTAATGTAACCCCACTTTTTAAAAAAGGAGGGAGAAAGAAAATGGGGAACTATAGACCGGTTAGTCTGACATCGGTGGTGGGGAAAATGCTAGAGTCAGATATCAAAGATGTGATGACAGCACATTTGGAAAGAGGTGAAATCATCGGACAAAGTCAGCATGGATTTGTGAAAGGAAAATCATGTCTGACGAATCTCATAGAATTTTTTGAAGATGTAACTAGTAGAGTGGATGGGGAGAGCCAGTGGATGTGGTATATTTAGATTTTCGAAAGGCTTTTGACAAATCCCACACAGGAGATTAGTGTGCAAACTTAAAGCACACGGTATTGGGGGTATGGTATTGATGTGGATAGAGAATTGGTTGACAGACAGGAAGCAAAGAGTGGGAGTAAACGGGACCTTTTCGGAATGGCAGGCAGTGACTAGTGGGGTACCGCAAGGCTCAGTGCTGGGACTCCAGTTGTTTACAATATATATTAATGATTTAGATGAGGGAATTAAATGCAGCATCTCCAAGTTTGCGGATGACACGAAGCTGGGCAGCGGTGTTAGCTGTGAGGAGGATGCTAAGAGGATGCAGGGTGACTTGGATTGGTTAGGTAAGTGGGCAAATTCATGGCAGATGCAATTTAATGTGGATAAATGTGAGGTTATCCACTCTGGTTGCAAGAACAGGAAAACAGATTATTATCTGAATGGTGGCCGATTAGGAAAAGGGGAGATGCAACAAGACCTGGGTGTCATTGTACACCAGTCATTGAAGGTGGGCATGCAAGTACAGCAAGTGGTGAAAAAGCCAAATGGTATGTTGGCATTCATAGCAAAAGGATTTGAGTACAGGAGCAGGGTGGTTCTACTGCAGTTGTACAAGGCCTTGGTGAGACCGCACCTAGAATATTGTGTGCAGTTTTGGGCCCCTAATCTGAGGAAAGACATTCTTGCCATAGAGGGAGTACAAAGAAAGTTCACTAGATTGATTCCTGGGATGGCAGGACATTCATATGAAGAAAGACTGGATCGACTAGGCTTATACTCAGTGGAATTTAGAAGACTGAGGGGGAATCTTATTGAAACGTATAAAATTCTAAAGGGATTGGACAGGCTAGATGCAGGAAGATTGTTTTCCGATGTTGGGGAAGTCCAGAACGAGGGGTCACAGTTTAAGGATAAAGGGGAAGCCTTTTAGGACCAAGATCAGGAAAAACTTCTTCACACAGAGAGTGGTAAATCTGTGGAATTCTCTGCCACAGGAAACAGTTGAGTCCGGTTCATTGGCTATATTTAAGAGGAAGTTAGATATGGCCCTTGTGGCTAAAGGGATCAGGTGGTATGGAGAGAAAGCAGGTACAGGGTTCTGAGTTGGATGATCAGGCATGATCATACTGAATGGCGGTGCAGGCTCAAAGGGCCGAATGGCCTATTCCTGCACCTATTTTCTATGTTTCTATGTTGTGATGTGTCAGCTCCATCATTGAGGTCTTGGTTGGATCACTCTTTACCGGCATGGGTGACCCTATCACGAGCTAAGCACCAGATGGCTTAACTCCAGAAAGCATTGCTCTTGAGATTTCAAGAATTCACAAGTGTGTCCACCATGACAAGGTGGCAATCCTCAGAGAAGGCTATGGGGAAATGCTGGTTACCTGGCCATTAGGTTGCCTGGTGAATGAGGGTAATTAGGGAGACAAGGGGGTACGTTAAATCTGTGAAACACAGGTTAGGGCTGTCACTGCCCAGTCAAATCAAAAGGAAAATGCTGGAACTGCCCAACACATCGAGCAGTATCTGTGGAGACAGAAACACTGAGTTAAGATTACAGATTTCTCTTTCAAACGAATGTTCCTGAAACTCCCTGCTCCTCAGTTTTGTGTGTGTGTGGGGCCTCCTTCGGTTGTGGTTGACCATGGGTACTGTGCCTCAGGTAGTCACTGAGAGTGCAAGCCAGGGCAGAGTTGATATGGAGATCCGTATGTTGCCCATGAAGTGGGACCCCTCTCTCCATGCTGATGACAGGTCCAAAAGTCGATACAGTTTGATGCCAGCAGCATCCCAGGAGTTGCCGTGCCAGTGCTGGGTTCAGCAGTCAACCACCTTCAGGACTCTGACTCCAGATTTTTGCCCAGGGTTTACTCCCAAAGCCTTTCCCGTGAGTGGGTATAGCCACAAGGCAGCAGAGGTTTGAAATCGGAGTTTCCCTCTCCTAGATGAGTTACCATCTGTGGTTAACAAGCCCCATCTGTTCGGAGCAACTGGTCTTAAAGCGCTAGTGGCCCGCCTTTGCCCCTTCTCCTGTCAGTGAGAACAGCTCCGCCGGGCATAAGAACTATGCCACACGTGAAGGCCAGGAGTTGGACTTGGTTGTCAGAGGCTGTTTGAGACACACGCCATGAAGAGCATTTGTTTAGAAGTGGGAGCTCGTCCCCACTACCACCCTTCGGCTATGACTACCCTTGGAGCCTCCTCAGTTTAAAAGGTAGTAAATGGGTATGTAAAGTTCAGAAATCAGTTGTACATGGTTGCAGTGGTATGGAAGTTAATGCAAATGTGCCTAAGGACTGTTGCTATGATACAGAAGAGTAGAACACCTGCTGATTTGGTGCCAGCTATATTCTTGCAAGCATCAGATGACAACCATCGGTGGGTAAATACATAATTGTTGCCATAAAAGCCAGTCTCAATCCATCCTGCTCCCTATTTAAAATGTTCACAACTATTTGCAGATTTTGTTTTAGTGATACAGCACAGTTACAACCCAATGTAACCAATTAACCTGTTAACCCACACTTCTTCGGAACATGGAAGGAAACTGGAACACCAGAAGAAAGCCCACATAGTCATAGGGAGAACGTACAAACTCCTCCCTGACTGAGGGGGGATTGAATCCGGGTCACTGTAATAACATTACGCTAACCACTATGCTACCATGCCGCTCAAAGTTAGTTGCCAGACATTTTTTGTTGCCTGACGAAGGGTCTAGGCCCGAAACGTCGACTATGCTTCTCCCTATAGATGCTGCATGGCCTGCTGGGTTTCACCAGCATTTTGTGTGATGCTTGAATTTCCAGCATCTGCAGATTTCCTCGCAGACATTTTTTTATCTGTTTACTCATGCAACTATGTGTGAATCTTAAATTTTCCTTTCCTTATTTAAAGATTCACTGATGTTACAGCTCAAGGTCCGAAGCATGAGCTGCCAGGAAAACTTCCCACCCAAAATTCATCACATCCAGGAAAATGAAGAGTGGGCAACTGCAGCATAAGCAGCCGCTTGGAGAGAAAAGGAAGAAAATGAGGGCTTTTGGCAGGACTTTTCCTTCTTCAGAAGAGAATTTGTCAACAAATGTTGTGCAGCACATTGTAAGAGCTCTGCTCCTCAGCTGGAGTATTTAAATATTATGGACAAATTTTGATTGGGTTGGACTGGGCAAAATGTTTCGCCTAGCTAAGAAGTCTGGCGCAAGGGATTACCATCTTATGATATAGGATAAAACATTTCAAAGTTCAAAATGCTAAGTAAATTTATTATCAAAGTACATACATGTCACCATAAACATCCCAAAGATTCATTTTCTTGAGGGATACTCAATAAATCCAATAACCATAACAGAATCAATGAAAGGCTGCACCAACTGTGTGTCCAACCAGTGTGCAAAAGAGACTGTGCAAATGCAAAAAGAATGAAATAATAGTAATAAATAAGCAATAGATATTGAGAACATGAGATGAAGAGTCCTTGTAAGTGAGTCCATAAGTTGTTTGAACATTTCAGTGATGGAGCAAGTAAACTTCAGTGAAGTTATTCCCTTCAGTTCAAAAGACTCATAGTTGAAGGGTAATAACTGCTTCTAAACCTGGAGTTGTGAGACCTGATGCTCTAGTACCTCCTTCCTGATGGCAGCAACAAGAAGAGAGCATGATCTAGATGGTGGGGGTTCCTGATGATGTTGCTTTCTTGCAACAATGCTCTGTGTTGATGTGCTCAATGGCGGGGAGGGCTTTACCTCTGATGGAATGGACCATATCCACTACTTTTTTGTAGGATTTTCTGTTCAAAGACATCGGTATTTCTATACCAGGCAGTGATGCACCACTCAATATACTCTCCACCACACATCTACAGAAGTTTGTCAAAGTTTTAGATATGCCAAATCTTCTCAGACTCCTAAGAAAGAAAAGGCGCTGCCGTGCTTTCTTCATAATTGCACTCAGATTCTGGGCCCAGGAGAGGTCCTCTGAAGTGATAACACAGAGGAATTTAAATTTGCTGACCCTCTCCAGCTCTGATTCCTCTAATGAGGACTGGCTCATGGACCCCTGGTTTCCTTTTCTGAAGTCAATAATCACTTCCCAGTCTTGCTGACATTGAGTGAGAGGTTTTATTGTGGCACCACTCAGCCAGATTCTCAGTCTCCCTCCTATCTGCTGATTCATCACCACCTTTGACTTGGCCTACTCCAGATGTGTTGTCAACAAATTGTAATATGCCATTGGAGTTGTGCTTAACCACATAGTCATAAGTAAAGCGGGAGTCCAAGCACACAGCCTTGTGGGGCACCTGTGCTGAGGGAGATTGTGGAAGAGATGTTGTTGCCAATCTGAACTGACTGGGGTCTGCAAGTGTGGAAGTCGAGGATCCGATAGCAGAAGGAATTACAGAGGCCAAGGTCTTGAAGCTTATTGATTAGTTTTGAGGGGATGATAGTACTGAATACCAAACTGTAGCTGATGAAGAGCATTCTGATGTATGCATCTTTGTAGTCCAGATGTTCCAAGGTTTGAGTGATGAGTCAATGAGATGGCATCTGCTGTGGACTGATGTGCCAGTAGGCAAATTGGAGTGGACCCAGGGCACTTCCCAGTGAGGTGCTGACACAAATGCCACTGAGTACTAAGGGGAGAGAACAAGAATAAGGTATTGAAAAAGAGTAGCCACCTTGAATATAATAAACCTTAGATCAGGCTCAAAGTGCTTCATGCTTATCTCTTACTCCATTTTTCAAACTATCTGTTAAAATTGAGGTTTGATTGGTAGATATTTTTGGTAACATAATGAATAGAGCAGTGGATGGGTTAAATATTGCAGTCGATGGAATATGCTACTTGAAACTGAACTTACTAACCTTACAGCTCATGTTAGATTATAACACTTCTTCCTACATGGCATCCGTATTCAAAATTCAACTGACGTCCACCATAGTGGCTTGTCTGTTGCTTATTCTCACATAATAGGCCTTACTTAAATATCAGTGCACTAATTTCATTTAGCATAAAGCTCTCCCTACGTTTTACACTGTGCATACTTCTTATCCTGCCTGCAATGTTTTAATCAGTTAAAACAACTACTGCTCTTACTAAGCCTTACCCAGATTAACCACCATCAAACATAATGTGACTGTCTGCCTCTCCGGCTGTGTCTTTGTTTCATTTTATTTCCTGTTCTTTCTCCCTCAATTTTAATTCTTCTTTCAGTCACTATTATGTGATTGTAGATACAGGCGTGCACACACACACAAATAGAAAAAGTTTAACCAGTGCTCAGTAGTCACTCAGATCAATACTAATCTTGTATAGTGCATTGTCTGTACTGAAGTAATTAATAAATCCATTTCACATTTTAGTAATTTCCCTGCTATCTACTTTAAGGCAATCAGCCTGACAGAACTTTTAGAAGACCTTTGATCTGCCCACTAATGTATCTCCCCTGATTGACTCCAGAGCATATTGCCTCTAATGGTTGTTCTACTTACTGTGCAAAGAGATGGACCCAGAAACTCTTATCATGAAACAAAGTATTTTGTGTTCTTCCATGTGTATTTCGGATGGAAAACAATTACTGACAACGTTGGGGTTGTTTTAGAAACAGAGTCTTCCTCTCCATCATCAAATTTCTGAATAGACAGTGAAGCTATGAACACACCTTACTATTTTTGCTTTCTTTTTCCACGATATATAAATTATGTATTAAATATAATTTATACATATGATATATGCTGCAACTGTATAGGGTACTGGTGAGGCCGCATCTGGAGTACCGTGTGAAGTTCTGGTCTCCTTACTTGAGGAAGGAGATACTGGGTTTGGAGGTGGTGGCAGAGGAGGTTGATTCCAGAGATGAGGGGGTTAGATTATGAGGAGAGATTGAGTTGCCTTGGACTAAACTAACTGGAATTCAGGAGAATGAGAGGAGATCTTATAGAAACATATAGAACTAATAAAGGGATCGCTATGCTTGAGGCAGGAAAGTTGTTTCCACTAGTAAGTGAGACTAGAACTAGGGGACACAGCCTCAAGATTCGAGGGAGTAGATTTAGGATGGAGATGAGGAGGAACTCCTTTTCCCAGAGAGTGGTGAAACTGTGGAACTGTGGAACTGTGGAACTGTGTGAAACTGTGAACTGTGGAATGAAGCAGTGGAGGTTATCTCAGTAAGTATATTTATGGCAAGGTTGGCTATATTTTTGCATAGTAGGGGAATTAAGGGTCACGGGGAAAAGGCAGGTAGGTGGAGATGAGTCCATGGTCAGATCAGCCATGATCTTATTGAATGGCAGAGCAGGCTCAACCGGCCAGATGGCCTACTCCTGCTCCTATTTGTTATGTTCTTATGTTCTCATATATCTGTATATTTGTTATTGTAATTTACAGTATATTTTATGCATTGCATTGTACTGCTGCTGCAAAACAACAAATTTCATGTCATGTGTCAGTGATAATAAGCCTGATTCTGATTCTAACTTACTAGGGTCTTACTTGTGATTTTCCTTCCAGCTCCTATTCCATACATACAGATATGTGCACAGTTCAATAAGCAGTGTATTCTGCAGGTTTCCACACTACCCCAGTCTATGGAGTCCAGCATTGGGAACCAACATCAGGTACAGAGTTACTCCTTGTGAACCTATCATTGCTAACATGAGCCCTTCCCACTCTAACTTGATCATCCCTCCTCCAGGCATGACATAAGACCATAAGATATAGGAGTAGAATTAGGCCATTTGGCCCATCGCATTTACTTTGCTATTTGATCATGGCTGATTTACTTTCCCTCTCCCCATAACCTTTGATGCCCTGTACCAAGAGAAAAATGAAATAAAACTTTGCCTATAACTAGTAACTGCATGTTCATTGCCCTAGGCTTTATGCAACAAATATATCTGATTTATTTTACAATTGGAATGAGTTGATCAACAGTTACACTTGCGCTCTTTTTACTGGTGTGAGAGCTAAAATTTATGAGCACATGTGACAGCCAATTAACCAGGATGGTTTTCACTAGGAAACTATTTGTAAGGAAAGCTGTACATTAATTTCTTACACATAACTTGCTGAGATGTGTTAGTATTAATACTTATTTCTCCATGTTCCAAAACAGACAGAGATCAGTTGAACTGAATATAATTATAAGGAAGCCAAGGCTATAAATAATTTGTCCTTCCCCCACCTAACGTATTCCTCTGGCAGATCCAGCCACTGGCATTATTGTGCAGTTGTGCCTGTTACTTAGTGACTGAATCGATAGGAAAGGTTTCAGTGCAGGCTGCTTGTCTGTCCGGGTATTGATCACTGGAGCCGTATTCATCATCATCTCACCTTCAGTACTCGTTCCCACTGTCAGCTCATTAATCATCTTCCCAAACTGCCCCACAAACCCAGACCACACCAATGACTTTGAGTTTCTTAGACTAAATGCAAGGCTGGTAAACATCAAACATAATGAAAACAAGAAACCTTTGATGTTTATGTGCTAAGTACCATCATAACCAGACAAATGCTTATATGTATCACACAGAAGCTTTTGAGATTTTGAGTCACAAGAGGTAACACGGTACTGTATGGAATATGCAGTTAAATACATAATATAATGTATAATGGAGTATAATGCTAAATATGCAATGATATAATATATAGAAAACAAGAATTATAGTATATAGAGCACTGCATAATAGGTAAGAAATGCATCAGCGCGGATACTTCAAGACTCAATTGTTAACGGTATAACTGTGGTCAGGTTACACTTATTACCCATTCCAGTAATAGATTGATGGCTTTGAGAAACACTTGCGGCATTTCTTGGGTTTAGAGTTTTGTCTGGCAAAAATAAACTAATTACATATTTGCATGTGTGAAACACAAAACTCATGAAAATTCAGAATAAGGCTGTTTGTAATTTTACCCAGTCACCTGCCCTCTTTGTGAGTTCTAAGCTCCCTTCAGTTACTATAAATCCACCTGTTTGGATGTTTAATCTGATTGGCAAGAGATGAAAGTAGTGAAATATTGTTGCATTCATTAGATGAATAAGCAAAGAAGGATGATATTTCACATAATATGTCTTTGTACATTCTTAAAGCTATTTAGCTAGTCCATTTTATCTGCTGTTTTTCCATAATCCTAAAATATTTTACTTAACAAAAATTTATGCATTTTTTCATCACAAATTGTTATTTAATTTTCTTCTGGCTTCTCAGGTTGTACAATCCAGATTACGTTATCTTCAAATAATTCTCATCACACCCTGCATTCCTGTTATTCCTACTATTTTAAATCTGTGGCCTCTGGTTACTGATAAGTTTTAATATAGGAAGTACATGGTTGCTTCGCATTTCATCTTTCAAATACTTTTCATTTTTGAACACCTTTATCAACTTTCACCTTGCATTCTGAGAACAACTCCAGTTCCTTGAGCCCTTTCGTTGACTGAAGTCTTTCACTCTAGTACAATTCCAATAATCTATTTATCTTCACTTTGGCTTTGATATCCCTTTAAAAATATTTCCAGAATCAAATAATACTAAACCCTAGCTTAGTTTTATGAAGTTGTGCCATAAGAAGCAAAGAACACAACCCATTTTGCTATTGCCTGCATCTTACATGTTGCCTTGTTAGATGAAAGGTCTCAACCCAAAATGCTTACTGTCCATTTCCCTCCACACATTCTGCATGACCCCCAAGTTCCTCCAGCAGCTTATCAGCTGCTTTAGATTCCAGCATCTGCAATCCATTATGTCTCCTTCACTTACTTCCCATTTTTTGGTATTGATTCCACTGATGACTCCAGTGGGCTGGTTGGACATGAAAATGTACTGTGAAAACATACAAAAATGATGTAAGAATGCCTCATGATCTGGCTGAATGCTTAACATGCCTGAAATATTATACTTAATATTTGTACAATTCTTTATTTGAAAATTGTTGCTTAACTTTCTTCCATTGCCTCAATGAGTACTTTGCTTCAGTACTTACCAAAGAAAAGGATATGCAAGACCAGGAGATGAGTGCTCAGTGTATAAATAGGTTAGGGTGTTTAGAGGTCAATGAAAAGAAAGTGCTGGGCTTCCTCATGAGTATTAATGTGTATATTTCCCCAGAGCCTGATTGAATTTACCCAGGTTATTGAAGGAGGCAAGAAATGAGATTGTTGGGCCCTTGACCAGTATTTTCATGTCCTCTATAGCCACAGGCGAGGTCCAAGAAGACTGGCAAGAGGCTCATGTTGTATATTTATTTGAGAAGGGAACAGAGGAAAATCCTGGGAACTGTAGAGCAGTGAGTCTTACGTCAGACGTGTGGAAATTACTGAAGAAAATCCTTAGAGGTAAGATATATGAGCATGCCTAATTCAGGAGAGCATTGTGCGTGGCAGGTCATAGTTTACCAACTTGATAGACTTTTTTGACAAAATAACAAGAGAGATTGACATGCTGACAAGAGAGGTGATGAGAGAGAATGTGGATGTTGTCAACATGGATTTTAGTAAGGAGTTTGACAAAGTCCCTCATGGGAGGCTAAACCAGAAGATTAAGATGCATGGGGTCTGTGGTGTATTAGTTGCTTAGATTCAGAACTGGCTTGCACATAGAAGACAGAGGGTAGTAGTTGAAGGGACTTATTCAAGCTGCAGGTCTATAATTAGTGGTGTTCCACAGGGATCTGCTATATGTGATGTATATAAATGACCTGTATGAAAATGTGCGGATGATATCATGATTGATGGAGTTGTGGATAGTGTGAAATCTGGTAAAGAATACAGCACAATATATATCAGTTGCTGATATGGGCAGTGAAATGGCAGATGGAGTTCAACCCAGATAAATGTGAGGTGCTGTGCCTTGGTAGGGCAAATGCGAGGAGACACTACACTGTTAAGGGCAAAATCCTTAACAGTGTTGCTGAGCAGAGAGATCTTGGCATCCAAGTTCATAGCTCCTTGAAAGTGGCTACACAGGTCGATAAGGTGGACAAGAAGGCTTATGGAATGCTTGCTTTTATTAGTCGCGGCATTCAGTTCCAACGTCAGGAGGTTATGTTGCAGCTTTATAAAACTGATTATGCCATATCTGGAGTATTGTGTACAGTTCTGGTCACTCCACTATAGGAAGGATATTGAGGCTTTGGAGAGGGTACAGAAGAAGTTTACCAAGATGCTGCCGGGTTTAGAGGGTATGTGCTGTCATGAGAGGCTAGATAAACGTGGGTGGTTTTCTCTGGACCAATGGGGGCTGAGAGGAGATCTGATAGAGGTTTAAAGATTATGAGAGACATAGATAGAATGGACAGAGAGTACCTGTTTCCCAGTGTTGAAATGTCTATTACCAGATTGCATGCATTGAAGGTGAGAGGGATTAGGTTCAAGGAGGATTTGAGGGGTAAATTTTATTATTTGCTTTTAGCTGGATCAGCACAACATTGTGGGCTGAAAAGCCTGTTCCTGTGCTGTGCTGATCTATATATGTTCTAAATCGAGAACATGAGATAATGAGATAAAGAGTCCTTAAAGTGAGATCATTATTTGTAAAAACATTTCAATGATGGGGCAAGTGAATGTAGTTATCCTTTTTTATTCAAGAATCTGATGGTTGAGGGGTAGTAATTGTTCTTGATCCTGGTGGTACAAGTCCTGAGGCTCTTGTACCTTCTACCTGATGGCAGCACTGAGAAGAGAGCATTACCTGGGTAGTGGGGATCTCTGATGATGGATGTTGCTTTCCAATGCAGTGTCATAGGAAACTTTGCCGACCTTGCTTGAAATAATGCCCATGTGAGTATTTTATTATAGATATAGTTGGCACCTTTAAAAATTAGCAGATTCTTGATCTAAAGAAGAGCAAAATAAAATGGAAATTATCTCAGGAGGTGCCTAGAGAGGCATGAATATCTTTTCACAACTCAACATCTGTGAAATAAGAACAACTTGGATCTTGGATTTATATAGCATTCTTAATCCAGTTACAAGCCCCAACACATCACTGAGAAGTGTTATCACTAAGCTAAATAAGGAGAATTTACTGCAAGTATTAGTAAATAAATTGGTTTACTGTTGTCACGTGTACCAAAGTACAGTGGAAAACACGGTTCTTCTTACCATCCATGTGGATTATTTCATCATATCAGTATGTAGCAGTAGTACAATTCATCTTGGTACAACTTCATCCTTGCATCCAGAGTCTACCCAGAGTCCCATGCTATTCAGAGCAGGCAGGTCTACAGTGGACGTGATTTTCTTACTGTGCCAGCTGCAGGAGAAGTATCAAGAGCAGCAGAAGCCACTGTACACAGCCTTCATTAATCTGACCAAGGTTTTTGACCTCATCAGCAGAAGCAGACTCTTCAAATTCCTACTAAGGATTGGCTGCCCTCCAGGACTGCGTAGCATCATATCATCCTTCCATAAGGACATGCACAGCACTGTCTGCTTCAATGGAGCAACTTCTGATGCCTTTCCAGTGAGCAGTGGAGTGAAACAATGTTGCATCCTGGCACCGACTCTCTGGAATCTTCTTCTCCATGCTCCTTCACTATGCCTTCGCAGACTGCACTGAAGGCATCTCCCTTAACCGTATATATAACCATATAACAATTATAGCACGGAAACAGGCCATCTCGGCCCTTCTAGTCTGTGCCGAATGCTTACTCTCACCTAGTCCCACTGATCCGCACTCAGCCCATAACCCTCCATTCCTTTCCTGTCCATATACCTATCCAATTTGAATATAAATGACAATACCGAACCTGCCTCTACCACTTCTACTGGAAGCTCAATCCACACAGCTACCACTCTGAGTAAAGAACCCCCCCCCCCATGTTACCCTTAAACTTTTGCCTCCTAACTCTCAACTCATGTCCTCTTGTTTGAATCTCCCCTACTCTCAATGGAAAAAACCTATCCACGTCAACTCTATCTATCCCCTTCATAATTTTAAATACCTCTATCAAGTCCCCCCTCAACCTTCTACACTCCAAAGAATAAAGACCTAACTTGTTCAACCTTTCCCTGTAACTTAGGTGCTGAAACCCAGGTAACATTCTAGTAAATCTAAAATCTAGTAAATCCCTTCACACAAGAACTGATGGCAAGCTGTTCAACGTCACTTGCTTGCACTTCAAGACCAAAGTTAGGACAGTCAACATCTGTGAGATGCTGTTTACAGATGATGCAGCATTGATGTCATAACCTGAAGGCGGACTCCAACAACTGATTAACCTTTTCACCCATGCCTGCAAGGTACTTGTGTTGACCATCTGTCTGAAGAAGACAAACAACATGGTCCAGGGTGCAGAATCTCCCCCAAACATCACCATTGATGATTCCTCTCTTGACGTTGTGAACTCCTTCACCTATCCTTCAAAGCAGAGGGCAACAGCAGGATTGCCAAAGCTGTAGCTGTCATGGCCAGAGTGAACAAGAGAATGTGAATCAATGGACAGCTGACAAAGACCAAGCTGAGTGTGTAACAAGCATGGGTGTTCAACACATTCCTCTACGCCAGCGAGGCTCCAGCACCATACATGAGCTAAACTCGTTCCACCTACACTGCCTCAGGCACATCTTGTACATCTGCTGGCAGGGCAGAATCATCAACACAGAGGTTCTGCAGTGGGCTGACACCTCCAGCATCCATGGATGCCTCAGATGGTTGGCCATGTCAAACAGATGGACCAGGGACACATTCCCAAGGAAATTCTGCATGGCAAGCTGAGTGAGGGCTACCACCCACAAGGAAGACCATGCCTCCACTACAGGGATGTCTGCAACTGTGAGATGAAGCTGGCAGGCATCCACCTCAACACATGGAAAGAAACAGTTGAAGGCTGGACAGCATAGAGGGCCACAGTGTACAATGTGCTGAGATAGCAAGGACAACATGCTCATCAACAAGAGAGCCAGAGCTTCATCACCCAGAGCACCTTCCTCCTTCACCTACAGCTGCTGTAAATGACACTGTCACTCTAGAGTGGGGATGCACAGCCACTCTAGAAGGTGCAAATAGCCCCAAGTCTACAACCCCAAGAACCATTAGAAAAAGTGTCACACCATCATTTCTCGAGATGTACGGATGCCGACAATGGATTGTCAGAATATTGTGGTAGTTAGAGAGAATATGATTAAAAGGTAGATTGTTAGGTCAAGAGCCCATCTTAATGCATGAGGGAAGCTGTCCTCAAGGCTGATGTATTTGCTTTCAGGCTTTTAAATCTTCTGTCCAGTGGGAGAAGGGAGAAGAGTGAATGTCCAGGGTGATTATATTGGTTGCTTTACGGGGGAAGTGAGAATCATAGAACCCATGGAGAGGAGACTGGTTTTTATAATGTGCCAACTGTATCTAAAACTATTTATAATATTTGTCAATAGAGTTTGTTAAAAGGGCTATATTTTAAATAACGCCTGGAGAAAGAGTAAAGATATTTTGGAAGGCACTCCTACAAATTGGACCAGCAGGAATGAAATTTTTGTTATTAATTGGCAATCGAACTGAGGGATGTGGAGGAAGTTAAAACAGGAAGAGCAGAAGGATTATGGGAATTATACATTTGCACTAGACATCAATTTGGAAGCCACAGTTAATACAAGAAGACATTAATAATTTTGCATAATGGGTGCATAAGAAGAAACTGTACTTCAAAATAGATACATTGGGTAATATAATTTGGTACAAGTAAAACAAGTGTTCAAATGGGAAGAAGGCACCTGTGAGAGAGATTCTATACCTAAGAAAAAAAGTACTTTCCTTAAAAGCCTGTGCAATATTGATTCATTAGAATTATTACTGTGGCAAGAGGGTGTGGTGTCTAATGAAGACAGATTGAGTAAAGTTTTTCAGATTTTTAAAGTTCATTATTTACTGAAATTAATTAGATTGAAATGTGATTCCAGTGAAACAGATCACTAAAGATAGTAAAACAAATTAATTGGGCCATAAAGACAGTAAACCAAGCACAAAATTCATTTTCCAAAGTGCACAGAATTGAATAGAAAAAGAATTTCTCTTAAACTTGCATGGAATGTACATTTGATGGTGTGCAGTACTCTGAATACTTCTGGTTTTCTTGTTGTAGAAGTTCCAGGGAATGTGCAGATACAGTATTCTGGAAAATCAAATTAAGTTATGCTTGTCAGGAAAGATTGTGACTTTTCTCTGGAGGAGAAGGGCCTGAAGATTTGAAGAGTATGAAAGGGTTTGATGTAGAGAAGATGTCATCATTTGTAGGGGAGATCAGAACTTGGAATTATAGGATGCAAATGGGAATTGTTTTTGCGAGGGTATGATGTGAAAACTGTCCTTGCCACTACAGGAAATAACTGAACTCAAATTACTGCAGATGCTGGAAGTCTGAAATAAAATAGAAACATTCAACAGGTTGGGAAACATTGTGGAAAGAAAAAGAAATAATGTTTTAGGTCAAAGACCCTTCATCAGAAATTCAAGTTTCCATAGATGCTGCCCGACTTGCTAGGATTTCTAGCACCTTTAGTTTATATTTCACCATGAGCGGTAGTCGAGCTTAAAGATTAAGGAGGACTAATGGATGCTTGATAAACTTATTCAGATCTATAGATATGATAGACCCATGGATTGCTTCTTTTCTCTAATTACTCTGAAATCTGAGAAGAGGTGTGCATTTGTAATAATGTACCTCTGCATTACACAGGGATTGTGTTCCTATAAATCTGTTGGTATACATTCTGTAAAACTTTCTGTAATGTCAGTCCTTAGCCCCCCATTGAATCGCATGTTATAAGTGGAAATACATTCCAACAGGAAATTTTCCATTCGACAGTAATAGCTCCATGTGCATACAGTCCTTAGGCACATGAATTCTTGTGTTATTGTATGAAGAAAGGGTTGTTGTTTTAAATAACTAAAAATGGATAGTACATAATTTGATTAAGTATTATTGTACAATAATTAATTGAAGAGATTGTCTTGCCAGTTTCCATAGCCAATCCTTCAACCAGCAGTGTGGTAAATTGATAAATTGTCACATGTATCAAACCACTGTGAAAAACCTGTCTTGCACACCTTTCATACGGGTCAATTTATTACAACAGTGCATTGATGTGGGTACAAGGTAAATAATAGAGTGCAGAATAAAGTGTTAGAATTAGAGAAAGTGCAGTGCAGGTAAATCAGGTTTATAACAAGGAAGATTGCGTGAAGTCAAGATTTCATCGTTTTGTTCTAGGGAACCATTCATGATGGTGGAATAAAACCTGTCCTTGAGCTTGCTGATAATGTATTTTCTGCCCAAAGAGAGGAGGGGACAGGGGAAGAAGAGAGTATATCTGGGATAGGTGGGATCTTTTATTAGGTTGACTGCTTTGCCAAGACAGCAAAATGTCCATTGAGGGGAAACTGATTTCTGAGATGTGATGAGCTGTCCACAACTCTGCAGCCTCTTGTGGTCTTGGGCAGAGTACTTGCAATATCAAGTCAGGATGCTTTCCATGGTACATTGATAAAAATTGGTGAGGGCCAGAGTTGACATTCTAAATTTCTTCAGCCTCGTGAGGAAGGAGAGGTGTTTGTGACCCTTTTTTTTGGCTGTGTTACCTCATGATTGGACCGGGACCGGCTGTTGATTATAAGTTTTATTAACTTGAAGCTCTCAGACCTGTGCACCATTGTTGTAAACAGACGGATGTGCACTGCCCCCCTTCCTGAAGTCAATGCTGATATTGAGGAAAACATTGTTGTTGTGACACCATGTCAATTAGCTTTCTACCTCCTACTTGTACTCAGAATCATCATTATTTAAAATCTGTCCTATGACATCTCTACAAATTTACATAGAGTTAGAGCAGAATCTGGCCATCCAGTTGTGAGGGCTGAGGATGCAGCCTTGTGGCGCATCAGTGTTGAGGATAATAGTGGTGGATATGTTGCAGCCTTTGCTTACTGTTTGCAGTCTGTTTGTCAGGACCTCTTTTTTCCCAGTCCCGATGAAGGATCTTGGCCCGAAACATTGACTGTTCACTCTTTTCCATAGATGCTGCCTGGCCTGCTGAGTTCCTCCAGCATTTTATGTGTGTGGCTTGCAAAGGGAGATGTTGAGTCCCTGATCTAGGAATTTGAAGATGATGGTAAATAGCTCCATCCTCTGTATTTATTGTTTTTTTTATTTTTTAGCACATAAATTACATAATTAGAGCTAAATTTTATTCTATATCTCAAAAAAGTTGCTGATGATTTGTTAGCTCTGTAAGGGTGAAGTTCTATTACCCAAAATGCTTTAATGTAAGGTTACAGTAGGAAAGACAAGTGATCAGGAGCTGTAAGCAAAGACAAACCAGACAGAGACGAGAACTAGAAAATGGGAGATGTCGTAGTGGGAGCCATTGTAGAGAAGCTGGCAAAAGGTCATGGATATAGAGTACTCGGTGCGAATTAAGATACTCGGAATTTTTAATGGAGCATCGAGTCTGAAAGGCCACCCCGGAGAACATTTTTCCATATAGGTGGTATTAAGACAGGTTGCAAGTTCCATATGGCACGAGCAGACCTTGCTAATAATCTGGTTCACTAATTTGGGGGATTAAAGTAATGAACCTTATCAGGTTTGGCTACAGACCCACCAATGCAGTTGACTTCTACGAGATAGCAAGTCAGTTAATTTGAGACCAATTAAAGCTGGCCTTTTCAATAATGCCCTGATCCTAAAATTTAGTACGATTGTTTTTAAATTGGAGGATTACACCTTAAAGATTTTAGTTTAATGCACGATCCAGACTTGACACCGGGGGTGAGGTGAGGTTCACACTACTGTAATTTTGTATTACTAATAGCGACAGGCTCTTCCAGAAACAAATACTTCAGAAGAAAAACGAAAATAACCAGGAGGCAACGTGAGCCTGGCAAAGGGAACTTCCTTGATGTGTAGTGACGTGTTCTTTTCAAGTTGTCAAGCCAGAAAGAAAACTACACGCTGCCAAACAAATAGGAAAATTTCAGGCTGTACAAATCATGTAAATTGGAACTATGGGTGCAGCAGCGGAAGCTGCTTTTGCTTAGCACATGGAGGCTCCAGCCCTAACCTGGTCGATTTCCTGCGTTGTACTGTAGCTCTTCGGGAAACCTCAATATTACTTCATAGTTCACAGACTTCTTGCACCTGTAGTATGTTAGAAAGTCTGTTTTTAAAAAAATCTGTATCTACGGACCTCGTCAGAACAGCCAACAGCGGGACCGCAAGCAGGTCAAAAGAGAGAACAGTGCGCCTGCGTGCCGTGCCGAAGCCCGCCTAAAAAGCACTGTGGAGCCAGGACCAGTGCGCCTGCGCGCTACAACGAAGCCCGCTGGAGCTGGGTTTAAATAGAAAGGCGAGTGCGCCTGCGCGCTGCTGCCGGCCCTTGTGAATGGTGCAGTGTGAGAGAAGTTCAATTACTCGCGGAGGAAGTGGGAGCTCGAGAAGGGAGGGGGCGGTTTGTTGGAGAGGCGCCGCGAGGCAGGAGGAAGTGAGCGCGTGAGCGGCGGGAGTCCGTTAGAGAGGCGGCGCGGCGCGACCCGACCCGACCCGGGGAGTGCAGACACCCACACCCAGCCCGCCGGAGACAGACGGGCGGAGACTCGGGAAAGATGCCGCGGGTCGTCCCCGATCAGAGGAGCAAGTTCGAGAACGAGGAGTTCTTCCGCAAACTCAGCCGGGAATGTGAGGTGAGAGCGGAGGGGGGATGGAGAAGCGCGGCCGGCAGGCGCACACATGGTGATCAGCTGGAGCCGATCCACCGGCTGTTGCGTCAGAGGCGCTGGTCATCTGCTGGAAGTTACTCGCCCTCACCCTCACCCTCCTGTCCCTCTAACTTCGATGTCCTGACTCTCTCTTCTGTTGTTGGGGGGAGGGGTGGGGTTGGCTGGTCGTTTATCGCTTCAGTGAGAGTTTGACTTTCTTTCTAACAGATTAAGTACACGGGTTTCCGCGATCGGCCGCACGACGAGAGACAGATGCGGTTTCAAAATGCCTGCAGGGACGGCAGGTCTGAGATCGTAAGTACCCAGGATATTCCTCACTTCCTTCTTGATGTTCGGTCCTCGATGCCGGCAGTGGACCGAAGCTGCTTTGAATGAACAAGCTAAATTGCTGGATCCGAGTGCTCCTGCATGCTGAAATAGTAAACGCCACTAACGTTTCTGTTTTCAATCAGCATGCAAATGCAAAAACCCAGATTAACACTTCATGGAAAAGCTTGGTAGAACGATGGTCGAAGTTTAATACTTGATCCCACCCTACCTACCATTCACGTTTGCTATTTGCAGCAATTTTTTTTCTTTCGGAAAGGTGAATTAAAGAACATTTTAGATTATTCTAAGTATCTATGAGTTACTTTTTAAAACGCGTGGAGTATAAAAGGCATGTCTACAATTGAATGTAGTTCGTGTTTTCCATGAATTAGGCTAAATAAATTGTTTTGTAGGATGTAGGATGAACATATAAAAGGAATTGGTATTTTCCCTGCTTTGGAAGCTGCCAGATTTTTCACGTTCTCCTGGGAATGTTTGCTTCCCTCAAGCAGAAAAATAATTGGATAGACTATCATTTGTTGAATTATTTGATCAAGATGTAGACCTTTATGCTCTGCTTCATCATTGTTAATAGCTATGGATCTATACATCAATTTGTTTTCTGTATATTTTTCAAGGACCTGTTCAAGCAGGTTTTCACATGAGATGTGTTTCATCAGATTAATTTAAAAGGTCTTTGAGGGTAGAAGGTTGTGCATGGGTTTACTTTACCCAGGTAATGTATCGATATATGTTTATATCAGAAGGAATGTTTGAGAGTCCAGTGCCATTTGGCTTATAACATTGTACTTTAAATGTAAATTTATGGATCATTCCAAATCTTGATGAGAGAGCTCGGTATCAGTTATGCCCTTTAATAACCCACTGGAAGGTGCATCAGTATTGCAAGGATTAGAGTTTTCTTATAAAAATCAAGGCATAATGTACTCATTTCACATGATTGAGTATTTTTTTACAGTTAGTAATGTTTTATATTGATATGTTTTCACTTATGTTCTAAATTTCCCTATGGGAATGTGAGTGACAGTTTTCTCTCATTAGATCTGAGCTTTCACAATGAGTGATAACATGCTATATGTGGAAGGTGTCTCAGTTGTCCTGTCTATTTGTGTATGAACTCTTCAGGTGTTGTCACATGTTGCTACATACTTGTTTCTAATTCCTTCCTTTGCATTTCTATATAATGTGGGTAACAACACTTTAATCTCAAAGTTGGATCAAGTTTGAACCCTGTGATTGAAGTGTGGCTGAGAAACTTGGAACTGTCATAATGGGTAGCATAGTGGTTAGTGTAATGCTGTACAGCACCAACTGTAAGATCGGGGTTCAATTCCCACTGCTGCCTGTAAAGAGTTTATATGTTGTCCCTATGACTGCAAGGGCTTCCTCCCACATTCTGAAAATGTATGAATTAATAAGTTGTGGGCATATTATGTGGCACTGGAAACATGGTGAGATTTGTAGGCTGTCCCAGCACATCCTCAACACATTCTCTATATGCTTTGATGTGTGTGTAATAAAGTTCATCTTGGACTTTTTGTTCAACCAGCATGGTTTGATCTATGCTCCACCTGTCTGATTAAAACAGGCACTACTGAAGTTTTTTTTAGGCAATAAAGTTTGGCCTTTAGTTCAACTAGACTACACTTCATTATCCAACAATATGAACATTCAATATCAGAACTACTTTGGATCCAGCTGTTAGGTGTGCAAATGGCTCTGTCATTCAAGGCTGAAATTTCAAACTCTCATTCTGATTAGTGATCCCTAACAGTATTATAATGCTGACTGGCGTTTTTGGGAAAATTTACCTTTTTTGAAAGAAAAGGCAAGCATTTAATCATAGTGCTTGTGATTCTGTTTGTCAGTTTGTTTTACTCTGTTGGATTAGAGACTTGCTGGTTTGGGAACTATTTTTAATATATATTTTCTACACTTATTTTAACTTATTTTAGATTCATGCCATTTTAGTGCATTAGTTTGTGTACTGTGTACACAATTGAGCAAAATTGTCGGGGTCTGAAAGTAAACATTGGATATATGAGTTCTGGTCAGGAGATTGGTTTCTTTCACTTGGGTGATTAGCATATTTGCTCTTTGGCTAATCTGTCTGCTTTTTCCTTTTGCCTCTGACTTGCACCCTTTCCCCCACCCCCACACACTCATAGGCCCCCTAAGGGTGCCACTGATACAGTTACTATAAATAACATAGGTCAACCTGATGTTTGCATCACTCAGAGCATGAGAAATTTCATCTATATTTAAATATTTTTAAATGAAAAACGTAACTAATCAGTTTTAATAATAGTGAGGCTACATAATTCAGTTAGTTTGTTTATGTCAAGAGAAAGAAGAACTACTGCATCTTCCAATTTTGAAAGTGCACAATTGTTTTGAGAAGTGACAATACGTTGATTGATGGCTGGGATGTTGACTAATGACATATCTTATAGTATCGACCATTTGTGGTCTATGTTGTAGCAAAATTGGATGCCTGTAACTGTACACTTGATAAGAATTGATTGAGTCCATATTTTATGCAATTCTAGAGTTTAGAATATAAGGTTCTGCCTGTATGACGCTAACCTTGGAACACAACACTGATGTACAAAAAATGCATAATTTATTTAAAATCCTTTCCTCTGATATATTTTGTATTGATTTTTCTGAAAGGCTTTTGTGGCGACTGGAACTAATCTATCTCTGCAGTTTTTTCCGGCAAATTGGCATGGAGAGCAGCGGCAAACACCCACAAGAGAATACGTAGACTTTGAACGTGATCCAAGCAAGGTAAGAACTTGGTAGATGTGCTTGAGTCATAGACTATGAAAAGTTGAATGGGATGTTTTAGACTGCACTTGTTCTAATAGATCTTTTCACCATTTTAATAATGATGTGGATATATAGTCAGAACCTCATTTGTGGGTCGACAATAAAGCTGAATAGACATTTGGTAAGTAGCTAGCTTCAGGTAGGTATGAAGGCACTGTCTTTAATCTTCACAATATTTAATCATTGTTGAATGTCAGGCAAGCATTGTGACAGATTACACAATGGAGATATTCAGACAAGTATTGAGTTCGATCTTTGGCATGGAGGTGAAAACTATAGTCTCAGGATCTGTGTGTATCTGGAATAGTGGGGGCAGGGTAGGTTTTTGGTAGATCCAGAGATAGATACTTGGACTTAGATGGAGAAACAATTGGAGGCTGTTCGCTTGCTGCAATTGGATAAATAATGGAATTGCTGTAGATTGAGAGGGTATTACGCTAGTTTTGCCAAAGTATTCTCAGGAGAAAAATCATAATTTCTTTCTTGGGTAAATTAATGCCATACTACAAAAGGGGAAAAATAAAGTTAATACAATTCTATGCCTATTTAGAAGTATGCTAAATTTTGTACCTTTGATCTGACTGAGCTGACCTGAATAAGAATCAGAGAAGGAACACTTCTTTTCATTAAGTTGACCAACTAGAAATTTAGGAATGGAATAGAATATGGTCAGTAGATATTCCAGATGCTTGTTTTTGTCCTACATTTTTCCAGTTTTTAAATTGCATTTTAGGGTAATTCTAGGAATGGATATTACTTGTGTGACCTAAAGATATTATGATATAATATAAATTCCAGTTAAAATTGATCCCTAAACTAGATTGTATTGAAACCATATTGTAATTTAGTAATTGGTAGATGGGTTTATTATTACCAGATATATGGTGGAAAAACTGTTCTTGCACATGACCCATACAGATTAATTTATAAATGTGCATTTAGGTAGTAGAAGGCAAAGCAATAACAGAATGTAAGGTAGTGTTACAGTACAGAAAGTGCAGTGCAGGTGAACAATAAGGTGCATGGTCAAGAACCCATATTATCGTACTAGGGGACCATCCAAACAACAGGATAGAAGCTATAAGAACTAGGTAGTACAAGCTTTCAGGCTTTTGTATCTTCTGCAACTCACACAAAATGCTGGGGAGCTCAGCAGGTTAGGCAGCATCTATGGAAATGAATAAACATTTGATATTTTGGGTGGAGACCCTTCAGGACTGGAAAGGAAAGGGGAAGATGTCAGAACAAAAAGTTAGAGGGGAAAGCAGATAGCTAGAAAGTGATAAGTGAAGCCATATGGTTGGGGAAAGGTAAAAGCCTGGAGAGGAAGGAATCTGAGAGGACATGAGAGTGGACTGTGAGGGAAGGAAGCCTTGTAGGACTGAGATGAGGAGAAACTTCTTCACACAGAGAGTGGTGAATCTGGAATTCTCTGCCACAGGAAGCAGTTGAGGCCAATTCATTGGCTATATTTAAGAGGAGTTAGATATGGCCCTTGTGGCTAAAGGGATCAGGCAGTATGGAGAGAAGGCAGGTACAGGGTTCTGAGTTGGATGATCAGCCATGATCATACTGAATGGCAGTGCAGGCTCAAAGGGCCGAATGGCCTACTCCTGCACCTATTTTCTATATTTCTAAGGAAGGAGGAGTGGCCCCAGAGAGAAGTGATAGGCAGATGAAAAGAGTTAAGGGGCCACTGGGGAATAGAAGAAAGGGTAGCAGAGGGAATTTTTTTTAAACCAGAAGGAGAAATCGATATTCATGCCAACAGGTTGGACACCACCCAGGTTGTGTTCATTTTGGGTTGCCGTGCTGTAGAAAAGATGCCATTAAGCTAGAAAGAGTGCAGAGGAGATTTACAGCAATGTTGGTATGTGAGAGACTGATGAATGAGAAAAGGTGAGCAGGTTGTGACTTTATTCATTGGAACATTGGAGATTGAGGAGTGATCTTGCAGAGGGGCATGAAATCATGAGGGGAATCAAAGCCTCCTTTGGTCAGGGTTGATCATGGATGTTGGATCCAGCTGTCTGGACATGCAAGCCAGGGCAGTGTCATTTGTAGAACAAGCCGTTATGAGGGGAATAGATAGGAAGAATGCATGCAAATGTTTCTCTCCAGGGTTGGAGAAATCTATGAACAAGAAAGCTTAGGTTTAAGATTGGGGGTGGGGAGATTTAATGGGAATCTTCACTCACAGAAGAGGTACCAGAAGATGGGAGGATAGTTAGAAAGGGCAAAAGGGATAAACCAGGAAACTGCAGCCTTGCATTAAAGCAGGGAAATTATTGGGAAACAAATTCTAAGGGGCAAGAAATATGTTCAGTTGGAAAGGCGGGGACTGATTAAGAAGAGTCGGCTAAGTTTTATGCAAGGGAATTTCTAAAACTTAAATCTGATTTACTTTGTCTTTGGGAGGTAACTAAGAAAATTGATCAAGGTCAATTGTGGAAGGAGAAGTCTTTGATTATGCTTGTAGGATGAACAAGTTTAAAGAAGTGGTGGTATTATTACTACTAACACATGTACAGTGGGAAAACTTTTGTATGTCATCCACACATTTCATCACATCAGTGCAGGGAAAACAATATTAGTGAATTATAAAGTGCAGTACAGTGAAAGTGCAGATAGTAAGGTGCAAGGACATATCAAGGTCAACTATGAGGTCAAAGGTACATATTCACTGTACTGAGGGGTCATTCAATAGACTAACAGCAAGATAAGAGATATTCTAGATCCTGGTGTTATGTGCTTGGGAGTGGGAAGGAAAGAAATATCTAGGGTGGGAGAGGTCTTTAATTATATTGGTTGCTTTACTAAGGCAGTGGAAAAGCGTAGCCTGGGCCCATTGAAGGGAGTCTCCTTTCCATGAAATGTTGATTTGTGTCTGCAATGCTCTTGTCCCAGGCTGAAGAGTTGGCTTGCCAAGCCATAATGCAACTGGATAGGATGGTTTCTGTGAAGCACTTATATATATTGAGGTTGAAGGAGAGATGGCTAATGGTAATAGAATGAGTAGATTTGTATGTACAGTATTTTGATATAAAGCTATGAATAAGATATATAGAAATTGGAGCCAAGTATTTGGTTTCATAGTGTGAAAGTCAACATTCTGGAGTTTAAAGTGAGATTAATTGTTAAGTAATCAGAAACAAGACTTGTTTATGTATTTTGTACATTTTTTGCAGTCTGATGTAGTTGTGTTCTGGCAGTTTATTTGGTGGCCCATTATACTGATCTAAATGCAGTATTAGGATATTGATGCTGAGTATTATAAATAACAGCAGCTGACAACAATTGTATGTTTATACACCATATTATTGGAAGTCTTAATATTTAGTTGCTCACGTATGAATCTATACACAGTGGCCACTTTATTAGATACAGGTTTCCCCCACTATCCGAAAGTAGAGCGTTCCTATGAAACCTTTTGTAATCAGAAATGGTGTAAAGCGAAGAAGCAATTACCATTAACTTATATGGGAAAAATTTTTGAGCGTTCCCAGACCCAAAATATAACCTACCAAATCATATCAAAGAGCACATGTATGGCATCCGTTAGTCTCGCGAGACCATGGATTTGCGCCTGGAAAGTCTTCTCCAGGGTGCAGGCCTGGACAAGGTTGTATGGAAGACTGGCTGTTGCCCATGCAGCAAGTCTCCCCTCTCCACGCTACTGATGTTGTTCAAGGGAAGGGCAAGGGCTGATACAGCTTGGTGCCAGTGTCATTGCGGGAGTTGCCAGAACAAGATTGAAGACAACGTCGGACTGCCTTGGGGACTCCAGCTCCGGATTTGCCCTCAAGGTTTACTCCTAAAGCCTTTCTCATGAGTGGGTATAGCTGCAAGGCAGCAGAAGTTTGAAATCAGAGTTTTCCCTCTCTTAGATGGACTGCATTCCCAGGCTGAAGAGCTCCATCTACCTGATAGCACATAAAACCTAAAATAACACTAACATATAGTTGCAGGAATGGTATGATAAATATACAGCCTATATTAAGTAGAAATAATGTATGTACAGTATAGTTTCACTTACCAGAATCGGGAAGATTTAGCCAAAACAGATTTGTAGAAAACAATAGGCACGTACACGCATACACGCACACCTGCCTACGCAAGGCTTCAGGGTCTTTGTAGTCTTTCTCGGGGTAAACACAAGTTTAAAGCGGCACCTTTTTTCATAAAAGTGAAAATCCTCTTCGAATTTCTTTCGGTTAGCAAAAACAGGTACTGTACAGTACTAATGCAAGTCATTTGTAAAAGTGAAGTGGCATAAAGCAAACTTTTGTAAAGGGGGGACACCTGTATATCTATACATTAATGCAGATATTTAATCAGCCAATTGTGTGGCAGCAACACGTTGCATAAGAGCATGCAGAATGGTCAAGAGGTTCAGTTTCCAGAGAATCATGCAAAAAAAACACAAAAGGAATCCAGTGAGCTGGTACTCTGTTGGTGAAAATGCCTTGTTAATGAGAGAGGTTAGAGGAGTATGGCCAGGCTGGTTCAAGCTGACAGGAAGTCAATGGTATCTCAAAAAACCATGCATTATGACAGTGGTGTGTAGAAGAGCATCTCTGAATGCACAACATCTTAAACATTGAAGTAGATGGGCTACAGTGGATGTATTGTGCAAATAATTAAGATGGATAGCAATAACTTAAATTTGCAGCTTTGCCCAAGATGAACTAAAAAGTATAATTAAAACAATATTCATGTGTGGCAAATTTCTGCAAATAGCGATTTCCAGGAAAGTGGCTTAGTTTCTGATGAGCTTTTGCTTTACAGAATTGGAATTTTAAAAAATAATTTAACCATTCTCCTTCCTATTATAAGCTTCATGTTTAATCTAATCAAAAACTTATTCTTCTGGGTTGTAATTGGACGAAGTTATACTGGCAATCAAAGCTGTTGTCAAAAGAATACTGTCAAGGTGGTGGCCTCTGCAAATGTATTTGCATGTACTGAGTATTGTACAAAGAAAGATTTGATTGCAGGCTTTCTTGAATATTTTTATATAGAGCGATTACGACACTTGGAGACTCTTACCAGAAAAGACTGAAACTGAAATATTGCCAGAGAAAAGGATCCACTGCTCAGTCATTGGAATAAAGTTAAAGTATAAAGTGACTATTACCTTGAGGTGTCTTGCTGTGGGATAGCTAAGCTTTGCATGCATGTTTGGCAGGTTATGCAGTTGCTTTATATGAAGCAAAGTATAAGACTTGCTCAACAGCTTAAGCAGAAACTGTGGAAAGACAGGCAAAGATGTTTTAGATTGAGGACTTCAAGTAGTAAAGTTAGAAATCCAGCTTTAAATTGTAGAAGTGAGCGGAGCGAAGGTGTACAGGGCTATGGTAATATCCCTGGTAGCATGAGTCTGGGGTTGCAATGTTCATGGAGCTGACCTGGTTGTTGATACGATTTTATACAGTCAGCCCTCCTTATCTGTGGGTTCCGCATGCACAGATTCAACCAGCCGCCGATCGTTAAAACCCGGAAGTTGAGCATTGTTTGTCTCACGTCTTGTTCATTACTTGTTTTGTTGTGAGCAAGAGGAAGGAGTTTAAGGCTCGTAAGGGATGGCTGGCTAGCTATGTAAAGTGCAACAGCCTCAAGAACTTAAAGATCACAGGAGAATCAGGATCGGCTGATGCCGTTCAGCGTTCCCTGAAGAGCTACGATGCATCTGTACTGAACATGTACAGACTTTTTTTTGTCATTACTCCCTAAACAATACAGTATAACTATTTACATAGCATTTACATTGTAGAAGGTACTTAAGTAATCTAGAGATAATTTAAAGTATACGGGAGGATGTGCATAGGTTATATGCAAATACTGTGCCATTTCATATAAGGGACTTGAGCATCCCCCGCGGATAAAGAGGGCCGACTGTAAAAGCTTTTCCAATTTGATTTTTCTTGATGTTACGTGACCACGGTTTCGTTTATTGTGGGCGTCACTTTAAAATGCCTGGATGAGGCAGGACTATGACGTCAGTATAAAAAGCTGCAACAGACTACTGGGACTCTCGAAGAGGGAGAGCGAGTGGAAGTTTTTGGACTGCAAGCTGCTGGCAGTTACTTTTCTGATACTTTTCCATGCCCAAAGGATTGGGTTGATCAGTGTCACACAGTGTACATTGGATGTATGACTGTCACTTCGTATGATCCATATGTGGATTTTGTTGGAGTATCCTGTGATAACCACTTGCACTAGGGTTTATTCCAAGACTTACCTTGTGACATTTCTACGTGGATTTCGGGACGACTTGACGGATAAGATCTTCGGCCACTTATTTTGTTTTCCCAGCAAAGAACCTTTGGAATTCTACATGATCACCTCCTCTCTACATTTCAACGTGGATTTACCAGTACCTCTCCTCACTTACTCCGTGGATTACTGGACCTTTCTAGTTTGCCATCTTAAGACTTTAAGAACCGCTCCTTAGCTTGACAGTTTGGGAGCCACACACACCTAACACTGTTAAATTCTGTTTATTTTGTTTAATTTTCTATATTTTTGAGTAGATACTAATAAATATAGTGGTTTTAACATTAAAACACTCAATTTGTGATTTATTGCTGCTGGTACATAACAATGAACCCCAATCAAAGAATAGGAAAATAAATGTTTATAAGTATAAATTATATAATGCATTTATCCTCAAATGTTCTTATGGTAATCATTGGTAACTTAAATGATTATTACTGTAACTTTGATTATTTAGCAAAAGTTCTGCAATTATGCACATGTACTAATTTTCCCAAAAAAAGATATTCTTGAGATTGAGGAAGTGAACAAAGGTTCACCAATTTGAATACTGGGGTGGGAGCATTTGGCAGAATGTGAATGCAAGTTGTCCTTTGGGCAATTGCAAATCTTGATGGTGCATCTTTGCAGATGAGGTTTCCCCGACTAAGATGCCTTAAACCAGGAGTCACCACCACAAAACACTGGATCAGTCATTCAAGACAAATGAGTAATATTTCTTAATCCAGATGATAGGAATTACAATGGTTGACTAACATGATAGCTGTGGCAGTTCAGTTGCTTAAAAATGCTTGGATGTTAAAGAATTTGAGAAATGGCTTGGTGCAGAAAAGCAGTGCTTTCGGTGAAAGGTCATAATGCTTCTATTTGTAATATTCCTGTATTCTATAACAGATTTGTGTGCCTTGGCATTAATGCCATTCTTCACAGAACTTCTATGTTTCAAACGTTAGAAATATTTAATATCATCTTCTCTCCATTCAACGTCATGGTGAGAGTTCTGTGTAAATTATCTACCATGTTTCCTGCAGGGTAAGTGATTGTATTCCCTTTCCTTTTTTTATTTAAAAAACGGGGAAAAAAAATAGGGGAAAAAAAAGCCTCGGAGTGCTCAATTTTGAGAAAGTTTTATGAAGTATTTTAATGTCTGATATTTAAATGAACTTTATCTTTGGTTTCACAAATGAGAAAATCTGCAGATGCTGGAAATCTAAGCAACACACACAAAATGCTGGAGGAATTCAGGCTAGGCAACATCTATGGAAAAGAGTACAGTCAATGTTTTGGGCCTAGACCAGGGGTCAGCAACCTTTACCACTGAAAGAGCCACTTGGACCCGTTTCCCACAGAAAAGAAAACACTGGGAGCCGCAAAACCCGTTTGACATTTAAAATGAAATAACACTGCATACAACGTTTTATTTGCCTTTATGCTATGTATAAACAAACTATAATGTGTTGCATTTATGAAATTGATGAACTCCTGCAGAGAAAACGAAATTACATTTCTGCATGCAACAAAAACATTTTGAACTCCGAAAAAAAGACGTTGGGTTGAAAGTTACTTTTAAGTAAAATATTCAATGTCTATTTGAGTCCTTCTTGTATTTATGAAAAACGCCGAACTTAAATTTTCCGCCAGCAGCAAACCAAAAATAACGTCAGCCAGCTGTCATCCTGAAAAATGAAAGGACTATTTCACTGAACAATGAAAAAATATGAATATGAGTAAAATAATAGGCAATTAAAATATTTATCATACTTGGTTAATGGGATTTCTGCTCCTGGACCTCAGCGCACAGCGTCTGCACATCAGGGCTGTATGATGTCACCTTCATCTTTACATAGGATCGCAAGCTGTCATCTGTGAGGTTTTCAATATCACTCCATTTGTGTTTCTGAGCAAGAACGGCCTTCTGACGGGCAACATCTTCAAGGTCTGCTGTCAAGCGTCTAAACTTGGACACCCATATGTCTTTGTCGGCTATGTCGGCCAGTTCCATCTCAAGATCAGGTTGACTCACACCTGCCAATGCAGTCGTATTCAGTAGGGAAGGATCGATGCTTAAGGGAGTGACCGGGAAGGATAATGTGTTTTTTTCCTCTCTGAACTCACAGAAGCGTTTCCCAAACGATGTTTGCATTGCGATGATTGCAGAATGTAAATACTCCGAAATTATCATGTCGTGACCTTGTTTGAACTCTCTCAAATTGGGGAAGTGAGACAAAGTGCCTTTCTGTAAATCTCTGGCAAGCACTGTCAACTTGCGCTCGAATGCCAAAACATCCTCCAACATGTGCAGGGCTGTACGTCCTTTCCCCTGAAGAGCTGTGTTCAGCGTGTTCAGGTGCGCTGTCATGTCTACCATGAAGTGTAGCTTTTCCAGCCACTCTGGCTGTTCCAGCTCAGGAAAGGTGAGCCCTTTGCTGCCCAGGAAAGTTTTCACTTCTTCCAGACACGCGACAAAGCGTTTCAGCACCTTCCGTCTGGACAGCCAGCGATAAAAACACGTTGTAGCGGTGTCAGTAAACTGCAGTCAAAGATAGCTTTATTCGAACTAAACAGCCTTGCTTTTCAGCTTCCCTCAACCCAGCCCCCATGGACGCAGATGCTGCAAAAGACGCGTACTCACAAACCCCCGTAGGCTATCTCCCTTAGCCGGAATGCTGGCTAATTGTGAGCCGTTTTATGATGTGGCAGGAAATGTGTCGCTACACTTAGGTTGTACAAGATCACCATAATTACATTTCAAAAGCTAACAAACTAACATAAAATACATTTTAATTAAATACTGACCAATTATTTCCCAAAGCCACAGGGAGCCGCAGCACAGAGGTGAAAGAGCCACAAATGGCTCGGGAGCCGCAGGTTGCCGACCCCCGGCCTAGACCCTTCGGCAGTCCTGCCGCTTATTTGGGACAACTCTTAAAGAACAAAAACTAATTGAGAATACAGCTGGGATCCCCTTTGTTTGGGACATTACGCCACTTAATTGGGAGAGGAGAGTCTTGCTGAACAGTTTCTAAGTAGTGTCAGACGTGTGCAAATTAGACTACACTATTCTTGGAGTGAACTGTTTTTAGACAGTGACAGTTGCATGGGCTTGTGTTCGAAAAGCAATTCAAATAACATGCAATTACTGCCACAACTGTTATTCAATTCATTGTTTCTAGCTTCACTGGAAATTGCCTTTTTGCTTCACTAAGGCCTTTCCATAAGGTTGTAGTAGGGCTACTTGTTGCATCCTGGATTGTCAGTATTGAATACAACAGATCTAGCCCTCAGTAGATGCAAATTTGGTTCATTCAAGGCTTCTAGGTTAGGAAGACTGAGTATGTTTTCAAAGACGTGACAACAAATATTTCATACCAGGTTAATTTGGAAAAGCAAATATCATTATGTTGTCTGCTTACCAACTGAATTGTTGTTTACTTTGCAACTCCTTTTTAAAATCAGGTTGCATTTTCCTCATCTAGATTAGTCATTAGGTATTGCTTCGGGCAGGCTAGGAGAAACCTTATTTTGAACATTCGACTGGAAGGTTTAAGGACACTTGTTTCATGGGGGATGGGGAGGAGATGGTAATGAAGGCAAATCTGAAGAGAAATTGCCCTTTGAAAATGGCTTTTGTATGTCCCTTTGCAGCTGGATTCTCGACTTTCGCAGTGGGAGACCACAGTCAGGGCGGATTGGATATAGCATCTCACTGACAACACTGGCACACGTCAAAGGTGTGCTTCATCTGTTGCTCTACTCTCTACAACCATGACTGTGTGACTGTGCACAGCTCTAATGCTATTTATAAATTTGTTGGTGCCCCAAAATTGTTAGAATTTCAGGTGGTGACAAGGAGATGTAAAGGAGTGAGATAGATCAGCTGGTGTTGCAGCAATCAGCATCAGTAGGACCAAGGAATTGATTGTGGAGTTCAGGATGGTAAAATAGAGGGAACACACGCCAGTCCTCATTGAGCAATCAGCAGTGGAAAGGATGAGTGGTTTCAAGTTCCTGGGTGTGAGCATTTCTGAAAATCTACTGGGCCTAACTTATTTAATTCCAAAGAAAGCATGACAGTGACTATATTTCATTTGGAGTTTGAGGAGATTTCGTATGGCACCAAATACTCTAGATAATTTCTACAGGCGTACCATGGAGCGCATTCTGACTGGTTGTATCACCTTCTGGTATGGAGGGGTCACTGTCAAGGATTGGAAAAAACTTCAGGAAATTACAAACTCAAATAACTCCATGGGCACTACCCTCCCCAAAGAGGACATCTTAAGAAGGCAATGCCTCAAACAGATGACATCCATCATTAAGGAGTTCAGTCATGCGGGGCATGTCCCCTTTTCATTGCTACTCTTAAGGAGGAAGTACGGGAGCCTGAAGACTCTCAATGTTTTGGGAATTGCTTTTTCTCCTCTACCATCAGATTTCTGAATGGACAATGAACCATGTGTAGTACTCCACTATATATTTTCTCTCTTCTTGCATAACTTGTTTAATTTATTTATATGTACAGTGGACAAATTGCTGGGATTCTCTGTTTATTTGGGATATTAATTGGGACAGGAGACTGTTACTGAACAGGTTCTAACTAGCGTCATTTGTGTCCATTTGTGTGACTTAACTGCTTTACCATGCTTAAGCAGCTCTTAAATAGAGTCAGTTGTGTGTGTGTCGACAATCATCTTGAATGTTATAGTGAAAACTGAGATTTGAAGGATGCAATTGTCAATCATATTGTATGGAGGCAGCCCGTTATCTACACTAGGTGTCTGTGTTGATTTTCATTTACAGTCAATCAAAAGGATATGGCAGCATACAGGTACACCGGATAATTTCCTCTGTCGATTTGGGGAAAAAAAACATTATTTTTGAGCTGTAGTAGTATTAGTGTTCTAATTTGTTGTGTATTTAATTTAAATACATAATTCATAATTCAGTTAAATGGTAGTTTTGACTTTTTATACCTTTTTAAACATTTCCATGAAACTTTTAGCTAATTGAGGCAACTGCTTAATTGGGCCAAAATGTACTCGTTCCAATGTCCCAATTAACCAGAATCCACTGTACTTCTGTTGGAACCCACATGAGCCTACAGAAGATGGTTCAGCTAAGCACTCAGCCAACATGAGGCATGATCCTAAGCAAACTTGCTAATAAATATAAAATGTATAAATGAACAGGAAGGTTTCTATTCTACAAACCCTAGTACTGTAAACAAAGTAATTTGCAAATAAATTGATATAAACTAACCTGATGATGCTTATGAAAGTGAAGCTTGGTTGTCTTAATCTGCCTGTTTATACAAGGATCTGGATAATCTAGCAGTTCAAATTTTATTGTGGCATTTAAAAAATTTAAATTCAGTAGCTATATAAACTTACAAAAAAAAAGTAATAGTAATGTTGACCATAAAGCTAACTGCCTGTTTATGCTGCTAGTGTTTAGGGCAACAGTGAAGGTCCTCCATCTCTCTGTATCTCATTGCTGTGACCAGTCAGGGCAGTTAGTCCTGAGCTGAAGCACTGCTCTTAGTCCAGCCTCTACTTTTCGATCTGTTTGGCATAGGTGACCCTACCAAGAGCACTGACTCCAGCCAACATAGCTCTCTGGGTCATTGAGGCATGCAAACCTCCAAAACTCTACTGCAAGATTGTGGTCCTCTTGGAGGATGAAACTTCTGAATTGTTCTTAAATGTATTAATTTCGGGGGAAGTCACGTGATGACGTAGGATCGAGACGTGGAAATCCAGCTGTCCCGTTTATATATAAAAACAGTAAAATAACGTTTGTGAAGAAAAGTTAGTAAATACTTTTTTAAAAACTACTTATAAACTATTCAGGATTGTCTTAAGATATGCCTCCTAAACAGAAGCAGAAGAAAACTACTACTTTGAAGACAACACAAGTTGGAAAAGAATCAAAGCCTGTCGTTATGAAAGAGCCTTGGGCTCAACTGCATTTTACCTCTGGCGATACAGAACAGGAAACTGCGGCAACATCAACTGTTTCCAAAAAAAAAGGCAACAGGAATTGTGCATGCATGAAGGAAAGGGCATGCACAAACACGAGCCACCCAAACTACAAATCCCAGCTACAATCGGAACTGAAAGTGAAGATGAGGTGGAATCAGATTCTCTGGATAAATCAGATGAAGATGAAGAGACAAACAAAGAAGAGCAACAGGAAGAGGTTGGAGGTGATGGAGACATAAGAAAAACTTTGGTGCAGATAATGCATGAATTAAAAGCATTTAAAAGTAATAAAAATATATTAAAAATATGAAGATTATGTTTGATAAAATGATGAAAAGACAGGACAAAATGGACAAGAAAATTAAAAACTTGGAAGAAACAATGGGAGTGAATTGATAGAGTGAGTAAAATGGAAGGTAATATTTCTGCCTGGACATCAGAAAGAAAACAGTTGTTGGAAAAAGTGGATGTGCTTGAAAATTTTAGCAGACAAAACAATATTAAGATTGTTGGACTTAAAGAAGGTATAGAGGGAGAGGATCCAATAATTTTTTTTCAAAAATGGATCCCGGAAATTTTGGAAATGGAAGAAGGAACCCAGTTAATTGAAATTGAAAGGGCTCACAGAGCCTCAAGACCAAGACCTCGTTGATCAAAACCTACGATCAATCTTGATAAAATGCTTAAGATGTCAAGATAAAGAAAAGATCCTGAAGACGGCTGCCCAACGTGCCAGAAAGAGAAACGGGCCATTGATGATAGAAGGGAAAACAGTTCTTTTCTATCCTGATATAAGTTATGACCTTTTGAAGAGATAGAAGGAATTTAACCCAGCAAAAAAAGTTTTATGGGAAAAAGGCTATAAATTTATATTGCGCCACCCGGCAACCCTGATCATTTTTTTGGATGACAGAAAGAGAAGATTTTTTACTGATTATCGGGATGCAAAAGAAGTCACACAAGAACTCCCAAATATTTGCTAATTGCAGTCAAACATTTAAAAGTGCAACAGATTAAAGATGAAGATGGGGACAGTGAATGGAACTGATGGATGTTTAAGGACAGAAGGATATTTAAATATATTCTTGATTATATGATACGGGGGAGAAAGGTTAAAATTTGAGAAATATTAATCGAGAGTAGTGATATTTTTTTCATCTCTTACATATACTTTCTTATGTTACGGGGGAGCTGGGGGAACTTCGGATCGATTGCTACGGGATTCACGTGTGTAATCATGGCGATTGCCATGACCCGCACAATGGAGGGGGGTAATGTGTCTTTTTTTTCATTCACAACATTTTTTATTTTTTTCTTAATAATCTATTTTTCTTTTTTCTATTTTTTCTTAATTCTATTTTTCTTTGCCTGGACAATCAAGGGGGAGACACATAGCAACATGAAGAATTTTAAAAAGATTCCCCAAGGTACTACAAAAGTTGAAAGATTAGGTATTATTATAGATTGGAGATAATATATGTTAAAGATAATGACTAATTTACTGAATTTTTAAAGTTTTAATGTTAATGGGCTTAATGGACCAGTGAAAAGAAAAAGAATTTTAATATATATTAAGAAAATGAAAATAGATATAGCTTTTTTACAAGAAACACACTTAACAGAGATAGAACATCAGAAATTAAAGAGACATTGGGTCGGAAATGTTATCGCAGCTTCATTTATCTCAAAGTTGAGGGAAGTTGCAATTTTGGTTAATAAAACTTTACCAATTAAAATACAAAATGTATTAATTGATTCTGCAAGGAGATATGTAATTATACATTGTCAAATATTTTCAGAACTATGGACTCTTATGAATACTTATGCACCAAATAAAAATGATGTAAAATTTATACAAGAGGCCTTTTTGAATTTGGCTGACGCATATGACAAAATATTAATAGGTGGAGATTTTAATTTTTGTCTAGACCCAGTTTTAGATAGATCAACAAAGGTTGTTATAAAATCAAAAGTAGCAAAATTAACTTTATCATTGATGAAAGATTATTCAACTTATTCAAAGATAGATTTTTTTATTATCAACGAATATTCAAGACAGAGTAAAAAAAAATATGGAATATAAAGCAAGAATATTGTCAGATCATTCCCCTTGATAATGACAATAATGATGGATAAAGAGGAATTAACTTACAGATGGAGATTTAATTCAATATTATTAAAACATCAAGATTTTTGTGATTTCATGAAAAAGCAGATTGTTTTTTTTAGATACAAATTTACATTCAGTTGATGATAAATTTATAGTATGGGAAGCAATGAAGGCATATTTGAGAGGTCAGATAATAAGTTATACTTCTAAAATTAAGAAGGAATATATGGTAGAAACAAATCAATTGGATAAAGATTACAAAATTAGAAAAAGAATCTCAAAGATATATGACAGAAGAAAAAAGAAGACAACTTGTTAACAAGAAGTTACAATATAATACACTTCAGACATACCAAACAGAAAAAGCAATTATGAGAACTAAACAGAGATATTACGAACTAGGTGAAAGATCACACAAGATTCTTGCTTGGCAGTTAAGAACAGACCAGACTTCCAAAACGATAAATGCAATTAGAACAAATGTAAATAAAATTACTTAAAAATTTCATTAATTTCTAAAGGTTTATAAGAATTTTTATTTTGAACTGTATCAATCAGAATCACAAAATGATAATGTTGAGATAGAAAGGTTTTTATCACAAATAACCCTTCCAAAATTGAATTCAGAAGAACAGAAGGGATTAGATATGCCTTTTACATTAAAAGAGGTCGAAGAAGCTCTGGAATCACTTCAGAGTAATAAATCCCCAGGAGAAGATGGTTTTATGCCTGAATTTTACAAAAAGTTTAAAGATTTACTAATTCCTCCTTTTATGGAGTTAATATACCAAGCGGAAAGAACGAATAAACTTCCAGAATCTTTTTCGACAGCTATCTTAATAGTCTTGCCAAAAAAAAGATAGAGATCTTTTAAAGCCAACATCATGTAGACCTATTTCTTTGTTGAACACTGACTATAAAATAATAGCAAAAATTTTATCTAATAAATTATCTAAATACTTACCAAAATTAATACATATGGATCAAACAGGATTTATCAAAAATAGACAATCGGCAGATAATGTAACCCGGTTACTTAGTATAAGTCATCTGGCACAAAAGAGGGAGGAAATGAGTGTGGCAGTTGCTGTAGATGCAGAAAAAGCATTTGATAGATTGGAATGGGATTTTTTATTTAAGGTATTGGGAAAGTATGGGTTAGGAAAATCTTTTATAAAATGGATTAAAACCTTAAATACTAATCCCAAAGCTAAAGTAATGATAAATGGTCAAATTTCAACATCATTTTAGTTAACAAGGTCAACCAGACAAGGTTGTCCATTATCACCTGCTTTATTTGTGTTGGCGATAAAACCATTAGCTGAATTAATTAGAAGGGACCCATATATTATGGGTTTCAGAGTTAACCAGGAGGAGGAATATAAGATTGATTTATTTGCTGGTGATGTTTTGCTTTATTTAACAAACCCATTGTATTCTATTGTAAATTATCTTCTAAATTGGAAGAATATGGGAAAATATCAGGCTACAAAATAAATTGGGATAAAAGTGAAATTCTACCCCTTACTAAAGGAGATTATAATCGATGTCAATTAATAGCTCAATTTAGATGGCCGATAAATGGTATAAAATATTTAGGTATGAGTTGATAATGATATAAAGAATTTATATAAATTAAATTATTTACCATTATTGAAAAAAATTCAAGAAGACCTTTATAAATGGATGATGTTACCAATAACATTAGCAGGCAGAGTAAATGCTGTAAAAATGAATGTATTCCCTAGATTACAATATTTATTCCAAACACTACCAATACAATTACTGCAGAAGTTTTTTCAAGAGTTAAATAAATGTGTGAGGAAGTTCCTTTGGAATGGTAAGATGTCAAGAATATCGTTGGGAAAAATTGACATGGAAATTTGACCTAGGAGGGTTACAACTTCCAAACTTTAAAAATTATTATAAAGCAAATCAACTTAGATTTATTGTATCTTTTTTTGATGAAGATAAACCGGCATGGATTAGAGTAGAACTAGATAAAATAGGAGAAAATATACCAGAAGATTTTATTTATAAGTGGGAATCTAAATGGATATGGGAAAAGAAAGAATCTCCTATATTAAAACATTTGATTGATTTATGGAATAAGATAATTGTTGATGATGAGATAAAGAAATCTTTATTAGCAAAGAGACCTTTAATTCAAAATAAACTTATTCCTTTTAAAATGGATAACCAATTTTCAAAAAGGGATTAGATATATAGGAGATTGTTTTGAAGGAGGTATATTAATGTCATTTGTTCAATTAAAGAATAAATATAAAATATCAAACAACACTCTTTTTGTGATTTCCAATTAAGGGCTTATTTAAGAGATAAATTGGGTCAAACAATGTTATTGCCGAAACCTAATGAAATAGAAATTTTAATTCAAAAAGGAAAAATTAAAAAAAATATTTCTTATGTTATAGTTTGATTCAAAAGCAGGCAATGAAACAAGGAATTCATAAGTCAAGACAAAAATGGGAAACATTTGAATATTAAAATTGAAGAAACAAATTGGTCAAGACTGTCTTGACAGTATGACAAATACAACAAATGTCCGGCTAAGACTAGTGCAATATAGTTTTTTACATCAATTATATATTACACCACAAAAAATAAATAAATTAAACCCAAATTTATCTGATCAATGCTTCCGATGTAATCAAGAAATTGGTACTTTTTTTACACTCTACTTGGTCTTGTTTTAAAATTCAACCTTTTTGAACAAATTTAAGAGTTTTACTGGAACAAATTATTGGAATACGACTTCCACATAATCCAACATTATTTTTACTAGGCGATATTGAAGGGATAAAATCAAAATCCAAATTGAATAAATATCAGAAAGAATTCATAAAAACTGCATTGGCAGTAGCCGAAAAGGCTCTTGCAGTTACTTGGAAATCGGATTCATACTTAAGTATAGATCGTTGGAAGAATGAAATTTTTAGTTGCACTCCACCTGAAAAAATTACTTACAATTTAAGAGATAAATATGAAATATTTCTGAAAATTTGGCACCATTGTTTACAAAAGATAGGATTAAATATATAGGTGCTTCAAAGATAAAATTATTGGTTATCTGGGGAAAGAAATAAATATACATATTAAAGCTATTATGAACTCCATGAAGCATGTGCGGATCTTCCGATATCCAGTCGCGCGCGCTCCCTTTCCCCCCTCCCCCTCCCCCCCTCTCTCCCCCTCTCCCCCGTCCTGTAGGGATATGTTAGGGGAGGTGGGGGAAGGGTTGATAATTTTTTTTCTTTCTGTAACCTATTTGAAAATTCAGTTAAAAAAATATTAATTTCACATGTCACCCTTGCCTGGCCCAATTTTGTAAGAATGTTGACTCTCAATTGCCAGCAAGGTAATCTGTACTACCAGAGTAATTGCAACAAAACTTATTAAAACTATACAGACTACCTGGGATTATGCAGACCCTGATTCTGGTGGGATCATTCTCAGTGCAAGGAGACATGCTGAGTAGATTCATATTAAATGGTGTACTGTTTATTTGAGCTTGACACTATCAAAACTATAACTTGGTTGATTGTCACCCTTTTTGTCACCTTAAGTATTCACAAACTCATCACTACGGTGCTGTAACTGGTGTATTCCATCAAAAATGCTGTGTAATGACTTTGCACTTCTACTCGGCTAAATTCAGTAATCGTGCATGTTGCATCAGGCATAACCAGAAGGATGGTGATAAAAGATAAGTTTCTTCATGTCTCTCTTTGACTTGTTCCCTACAATGAAACCAAGACATTTGTTGCAGATTAATCTCAGAGCATTTAGATGTTTAAAATTTGTTAATCTAGTTCAAAGTAAACTTATTATGGAAGTATGTGTTACCATTTACTGCCTTGAGAATCATTTTCTTGCAGCCATTTACAGGGTAGAAAGAGGTGCAATTGGATTTATGACAAAATGTACATATAAAGACAGATTCTGCAAATGAAAATAATACTAAGCAAGAGTTGTAAAAAGCCCTTGAAATTTAGTCTGTTAATCATAGAATCAGTCAGAGCAGTGCAGGAGCCTAATGGTTGTAGAGTAATAACTGTTCCTGAACCTCGTGATGTGGGACCTAAAAGTTTCTGCACTTTGAGCCATGCTTGAAGTTCAGTAAACTAGTCTCTTGGCAGGCATTCTTGCGGCTCCCCACTTATCCTCGCCATCTGTGGGAAGTTTGTTTTTCACTACTGTTAGGAATCTGGCTAAGTTTCTGATGGTGTTTTAGCATTTTTGCTGCTTGGTCTTTTGGGGGGTGGGATTCAGCATGTATGTGTGTCTAGCTGATCAAAATTTGGAGATGATTTACATCAATGACTTTCATTGCTTGCATTTTCTAAATGAAACTGGTGGATATATCCAGCAGGTCAGGCAGTATCTGGAGGAAGAAAAAGCCAAAGTTCAAATTTGAACATTGTCATATCTGTTCTTTTTATCTGATCAATCTTAAAGCAGCAACTGCTGCTTCTATATCTGTTAGCTAGACTACAGTTGTGGACCGTTCTAACTCTTCCTCTTATCTTCTCTGGAAATAAAGTGAACTGAAAGTGCTTTTGTAAGGTATGAGGTTGTAAGGGGCAATATAGTGTGCTGAGAAAAATATTGAATAGTCTGGCTATTGTATTCATGTACTCATTTTTCCCAGTTTTTATTTTTATGTGGTGTTCAATAATAGTGTATGTTGCTGCTGATCTATCTGCAATCATGCACTGGTGGAAGATGCAATTTCTGTCTATTTATAGGGTAATCTGTAACCTTTCTGCTGACATCATCCAGTTCTGATTTCACTGGTTTATCATTGAATTTTGTCCATAAACTAAGATGAGTGCCTAAGATCCCTGTTTGTTGCTTTTAATTCCTATGGGATTTTATTGTTTAGATGCATAACCTGGAGATGGTAGATCAAACAGTCAAACTTAAGTGTTTCAGTTTAACTTCAAACTGAAGTTATCTTGTTGTGCACACTGAGTTTTTATTAATCTTCTACCTGAATTTTAAATAGCTGGTAGATTTTTTTTAGTCAGCGCTTGTTTGCCTTGTGTTTTCATGTTTGCATAAAATTCCTTGCTTTTTCACTAGTCTGTTTATCATCTTGCCTTGCACACCCATTATAACTAATTTGACTTCAATTAAATAACATTGTTACATTATTGCATTACGTACCCACTCAATTCATGTATTCAGCAAGGATTTAATATAACTGAGACTATGAATTGTAAATCATTGCAGTGTTACCGTGTCCTAATCATCAAATAGTTTAATTTGTTTACACCATTCCACGGTGAATTTGGTTAGTGCTTTGCTTTTTGTCTAATAAGCAATGACTTCAGCTAAAACTAAAGCTAACTTGTGCACTGTAATGAGTGACAATCTTGGGATTGCAGAATGATGAAGTTGGGAAAAGGTACATTTTGTTCTAGGCTGGTTATTTCCCTAATCAGTTTTTAAGTAGAGGGATAAATTAACCCTGTAAACATGAGCTACAAATTAAGTCTGTTTCACATTCAAATAGATTTTTTTTAAACTTTCAGCTGCTGTAAGTCTGAAATAAAATCAAAGTGCTAAAAACAGTAGTTCTTACAGCATCTGGAAGGGTGAAAGTTAACAGATTAGATTGAAGATCTTTCATCAGAGCTGCCATTAGGTAAAGTTTGGTTTATGTACAATGAAAGGCATGAACCAAAATGATTTGTTCTGTATTTTAGATGGGCATGATTATAATCATTTTGCTTATAATCTCAGTTCAGTAGTTGCAAATGTTATTTGTCAACACAGCTTTACACTAGGACAAAGTTTAATGTAGTACTCCTGAATTATAATCGTGATGTCGCCTTGATGCAGTTTTCTTGTCCTGTTTATGCACATTATATTATGTAGTAAGTGAGCCTACATGTTTTAGGTAATTGTGGATAAGCATTGTGCTGGGATTAAAATGTGGCGAAAAGAGAATATTAACATGGCAGATCAAGTAGCGTGGTTGCCTAGGTATTGTGAAGGAGTGGCAATTTTAGTGAAAATGTAGACAGTTTTGAAGTGACTCAATTTGCTCACACCAATATTGTTAAATTCATTACTGTTTTGAAAGTACAACATTTTCAATAATCTAAATTATATGTTCTCATTTTAATCATAGGCTTTTAGTTGTATAGGAATTTTTCTTTCCCCTTCTCTGTCTGGGGGACAGCTTCAAGGAGATTTGTGTGGTGGATGGGGGAGAAGGTAATGAAAGCAAATCTGAAAAGAATTTGTCTTCTGAAAATGTCCTCTGTACATGCCTCTGCTACTGGATCGTTGACCAACGAGGAGAGACCTCAATCAGAGCAGATCAGAAATAACATCTCACTGGCAATCAACGCTGGTGCACTTCAAGGATGTGTTCTTAACAACCTTGCACTCAATGTCTGTGAGACCAAGTAATTGATTGTACACCAGTTCTCATTGAGGGATCAGCAGTAGAAAGGCTGAGCAGATTCAAGTTCCTCAATTTATGAAGATCTATCCTGGGCACAACTTATTGATGCAAGTACAAAGAAGGCATGACCATGGCTATATTTCATTTAGGAGTTTGTGGAGAGCATTCTAACTAGTTCCAGCACCATCTGGTATGCCGGGGACACTACAAAGGATTGGAAAAAGCTGCAGAAAGTTGCAAACTCGGCCAGCTTTACCATGGCTTCTACTGTCCCCAGCATTAAGGAGGAATTGCTTTCTGAAGATGGCATCCATTATGAAGGACTCCCATCACGTAGAGCATGCCCTCTTCTCATTGCTGCTATCAAGGAGGTGGTACAGGAGCCTGAAGACACATACTCAATGTTTTAGAAACAGCTTCTTCCCCTCCCATCAGAAATCTGATGGGCAATGAGCGCATGTACATTACCTCATGATATATTTCCCATCACCTTTCCGGCTCTCAGCTTCACCCCACCCCCTCTGGTCTTCTATCATTTTGCATATCCCCCTCCCCCTCCTACTTTCAAATCTCTTGCTATCTTTCTTTTCAGTTAATCCTGACAAAGGGTCTCGGCCCGAAATGTCGACAGTGCTTCTCCCTATAGATGCTGCCTGGCCTGCTGCGTTCCACCAGCATTTTGTGTGTGTTGCCACTATATATTTTCTCTTTTTTGCATAACTTTATTTGTATGTACAGTACAGTATGGCATTGGTTAATCTGGGCAGTTGCTTATTTGGGACAACTATTAAAGAACAAAACCTAATCGAGGAAAATTGCTAGAATTCCATTGGTTTGGGGCAGTTGTCTGTTGCCGAACAGGTTCTAACTACCATCTGTCGAATGCACTTGTCATAGAGTTATAGAATCAAAAAAAAAGTACAGCACAAAAACAGGATCTTCAATCCATCTAGTCCATGCCAAACCATTTAAACTGCCTAGTACCACTGACCATCACATGGACTGTAGCCATCCATCCCCATACTATCCATGTACCTATCCAAACTTCTCTTAAACATTGAAATTGAGCTCCAGCCAGTCCCGGCAATATCCTTGTAAATTTTCTTTGTACTCTTTCAAACTTATTTGCATCTTTCCTGCTGGTAGATGACCAAAACTGTGCACAATACACCAAATTAGGCATCACCAGTGTATTAGACCTTGAGACCATAAGACATGGGAGCAGAATTAGGCCATTCAGTCCATTGAGTCTGCTCCGCCATACCATCGTGGCTGATTCTGGGCCCCACTCAACCCCATACACCTGTGTTCTCACCATATCCTTGATGCCCTGACTGATGAGGAAACAATCAACTTCTGTTTTAAATGTATGCATGGACTTCGCCTCCACCGCAGTCTGTGGTAGAGCATTCTAGAGATTCACTACTCTGGCTAAAAAAATTTCTCCTGTTCTAAAAGGTCAACCCTCAATTTTGAGGCTGTGCCCTCTAGTTCTGGATGACCGCACCATAGGAAACGTCCTCTACACATTCATCCTATCCAGTCTTTTTAACATTCGGTAGGTTTCAATGAAGTCATGTAACCATATAACAATTACAGCACGGAAACAGGCCATCTCAGCCCTTCTAGTCTGTGCCGAGCGCATACTCTCACCTAGTCCCACTAACCCGCTCTCAGCCCATAACCCTCCATTCCTTTCTTGTCCATATACCTATCCAATTTTACTTTAAATGACAATACCGAACCTGTCTCTACCACCTCTACTGGAAGCTCATTCCACACAGCTACCACTCTCTGGGTAAAGGAATTCCCTCTTGTGTTACCCTTAAACTTTTGCCCCCTAACTCTCAACTCAATGATCCCCCTGCATTCTTCTAAATTCCAGTGAGTACAGACCCAAAGCTGCCAAACACTCCTCATATGTTAACCACTTTATTCCCGAAATCATCCTCATGAACCTCCTCTGGACACTCTCCAATGACAACACATCCTTTCTGAGATATGGGGCCGAAAACTGTTGACAGTACTCCCAAGTGTGATCTGACTAGTGTCTTTATAAAGGCTCAGCATTATCTCCTTGCTTTTATATTCTTTTCCCCTTGAAATAAATGCCAGCATTGCATTTGCTTTCTTTACCACACTCAACCTGTAAATTAACCTTCTGGGAAGCTTGTACAACTTCAACATAATATTCCAGCTCCTGTACTCAATACTTCAATTTGTGAAGGCCAATGTGCCAAAAAATTTCTTTATAACCCTATTGTGCCACCATTTTTTCAGCCCATTTTTCCGCTGGTCCTGATTCCACTGCAAGCTCTGATGGTCTTCCTTGCTGTCCACTACACCCCTAAACTTAGTGTAATTTGCAAATTTGCTGATCGTTAACCACATTATCATCCAGATCATTGATACAAGCGACAAAAAAACAGACCCAGCACAGATCCCTGCGGCACTCTACTAGTTACAGCCCTCCAGTCAGAGAGGCAACCATATACTATCAATTTCTGGCTTCTCCCACAAAACTGAAGTCTAATCCAGTTTACTGCCACCTCTTGTGTAGCTGTTTGATGCTTTGCCATGCTTAGATCGATCTGTTTTTAAATAACATCATATGTGTGTGTTTGTGTTCAAAAAGCAGTGACTTTTGTCACTGATAGTTGGCGAGGAGTAAGCAGTAAGACAATTCAGAACATTTTTGTTCACTGCGGCTTTAAGCATTCAGACATAGAGACGTCAGAAACGGCCGGGAGTGAAAATGGAACGATTTCACGACATCAGGTTAGGAACTATGAAGAATTTGAAGGTATCAACAATCAACTTTAACATTACAATGAAAATAAAGATTTGGAGGATGCAGTCATTGACATCACTGTATGAAGGTAGTCCATTGTCTGCACTAGGCATCTGCAGTGATTTCATTCATTTATAGACAGTCAAAAAGAAAACAGCATTCACTAGATGAATTCCTCTGTCCATAAATGTTAGCAGCTAATACAGTTTCATAATACTGTAGTACTACTGGTTGTGTTCTGATTTGTGTTTCATTTAGATACATAAATTGTTGTTCATGTTTTCTTTTTTTAATACCTTGTTATTTCCATGGAACTTAAGTTAATTGGGGCAGGCGCTTAAATGGACTGATCTGTCCCAATTTGCTGAAATAGAGTAAGTGTGTGTTGCTGCAAAACAAAAAAAGTTCACAACATCTGGCGGTGATATTAATCCACATTCTAATTCTAAAAAGTTTTTTTATGTCATTTCAAATTGGATTAAGTTCCTGGCTCAGATTAGAGCCTAAGTTGACATTCAGTTAACAACTAACCTTTGTGGTTCAACCCAGTTTTGTTCTTTTGATATATAGAAAAATGATAACACTTGAAATTTTTGGACTTCAGGAAGGGGAAGTCACTAGAATATACAATAGACCTCATTGAGGGGTGAGTGGGAAGGGCAGCTTTGAACTACAGGTTATCAACATCTCACAGGACAAATCTTTGACTCAACACTGGTGTATTCATGAAGAATGCATCAAAAACTTGCAAATTTTTACAGAAGTGCAGCGGAGAGGATTCTGACAGGTTGTATCTCAGCCGAATATAAAAACTGCAATGTGCAGGGTTGCAAGAGGCTGCAGAGGGATTATAGGCTCTGCCAATTTCATAATGGGACACAACCCTCTGCCAAAGGACATTTTTAAAAAGTGATTCCTCAAAGATGGCACTGTGTTTCTACCAATGAGGAGCTGGTACCTGATGACCCACACTCAACATTTTAGGAACAGTGTATAAACTCATGAACTTGTTTGGTAACTTGTAGTGATTTTTGTCTTGAACTGTACTGCTGCAAAAAAACAAATTTTTATCACATAACAGTGATAATAAACCTGATTCTGAGTATCACTGCAATTACTTTTGAAATTGGCAGAATCTGTACTGCTTGAATGGTGACTTTGCTTTACATGTGTGTTGTCATCATTATCTATTCTGGTTGTCCACAGATACAGTGAAAAGTGCACATTAATCAACCTGGTAACATATGCAGTAACATTTCTACCAGCAAAAAAGGCTCAAAGTTGAACTCCGTGTTTGTCAAATCAACAATGTAGTTATGTTGATTTGCTACTGCTACTTTATGACTTTAAGTTAGATGTGCTGTCTTTTGTAAGCTGTTTGGCTCTGAGAATGATAATGAATAATAACTTGTCATCATGTCCCTGTAATTTGCAGCATTCTTTGATATAGCTATTTTTTTTAAAAAATCCATGTGATTGAAAATGAAAAGGCAGAGTTTAGATCCTGGAAATCCTGAAAAACCTGTAGAAAATTCTTCTCTCCCCCCCCCCCCCCCCAAGCATCAGTTCAGCAAGGTGTGTTCCATCATTGTCTTGTTTGAGGGTATTTAAATTTGGAAAATAAATACCTTCTTTGCTTGAAGACACATATTCTGTAACTCCTGTCTCCAGCATCACCCAAAATGTTCTTTATTAGGTTTTTAAGAATCAGTCAGGTTTATAGAACTTTACTAGAAATTATGCCTGCCGCTGATTTATACGTTATTATTTTTGACCAAAAACTTGTTAGTGGTGCATCCTGTCGCTGCTTATTGTTAATTTGCAGTAAAACTTTAAAAAGCACATTTTTGTGATTGCAGCTACCGGCTCCAAACTCATGACCCCTGTGTAGCAGCAGGGTCTTGTGTGACGTAATGCATTGATGTGGATGTGCTCAAGGAAGTGCTGAAAAGCAACTTTTTGTTTAATTACCCAGACTCTTTGCAAAATTAAAAGGTATTAAGTATTAATTAACTTGGGAATGGAATTATTTGTTTCAAGTTAAGAATGTCATTAATTTGCAGCATAATTACATTGATATCACAATGTAAACATAATTAAAGAAACTGCTTCACATTCCTCACTGCTGCTGTTCTCCATTTAAAATGGGTTGTGTTTTTGGCATGGATTCAATGGGTACATTCGCTTAGTGCAAGTGCTGGGAATTCAGCAAGTTCCTGCTTCATAGAATCTGGCAACTAGCAATGCAGCAGAGCTCAGCCAGGATGCTCAGGAATTGTTTGTGTTGGAGTCCTAGATTTGCTGACACAAAGTAAATGCTGGCATTTTGCCACAGAGCTACTGTCATTTTCCAGTAGGCTCAGCCTTAATGGAAGCTGCAACAAATACTTGTAAAGATTTTCATGTTTTCAAGATACCAATCTGATTCCACAGTCTATGGACTCAATTTCAAGGACTCAACAAATCATGTTCTCAATATTATTTATTACTTGTGTATTTGGTAATTTGCCCTTTTGCACATTGGTTGTTTATTCATTGTTCATGGTTTTTCATTGACTCCGTTGTTTCTTGGATTTACCATGAACGCCCACAAGAAAATGAATCTCGGGGTAGTAGTTGGTACTATATATGGATACTGATAATAAACTTTGTAGCATGTAATACCATTTAGTGTTAAAATTTGTAATTGCTTATTGTCACAAGTACCAATATGCGGTGAAAAGTATTCTAAATCATGAAAGACAATTAACTCATGAATTTTGACTCTGTTCAACAGTATGTGGTTGCAACAAAATTTGGTTTGTTATTGTCACTACTGAGGTAAACAGTAAAACAATAACCGTAGAATGAAGTGTTGAAGAGCAGGTAGGTGCAAGGTCATAAAGGGGTGATTGATGTCAAGAGTACATCATACTAGAGAGCCACCCGTTTGACTTATAGCATCGGGGATAGACAGTGTCCTCGAGCCTAGTGGTGCATGCTTTTAGGCATTTGTATCTTATGCCGCCAACAGTGCATCCCTTCCCAATGAGCTTAATGTAGTTGAGAAATGTTTTGAATGGAAGGGGATTGGAATATCACTTGTGACACCCTCCAATGCAACTGAATCCACAGTCATCATTACAGATGAAAGATCAGTCTTTCAGAGAGTGAACTTGTAGAATGAATCTGTTCTAAAGGGATGGGGTAAATGCATGAAGGAGAAAAGAATGATGATGATAATGGAGGACCAGGTACTTCAGGACTGATGTTTTACTTCAGTTTCACAGAATAAGCTGCTGCACCCATTCCTGAAATCATCTCTATTGTTAATAGTTTTTAAACTCAATTTGGCTCATTTATCAGAGTTCTACATACATACTGAACACTATGAACTTCCTGTATTTATACCTTCTGCAAATGGGCAAAATTGGACAATTAAGTGAAATGTTAAAGGTTTGGAATATACGAACATCTGTTAAATCAATGGTGCATAACATCCAGCCCCTACAACATTTTGGCCCAGCTTTCCATTCTGGGGACCTAGTCATTCACTGTTATTAGGGAGAATAAACTTCAAATAAAAAGCAATACAGATAGGAGGAGACTTTCATGTTGTAAAACACGCTGGGAATGCTTGGCAGGTTAGCAGTAAGATGACAGTTGCACTAACCTCATTCCCTTTGATTCCTTTAATATCTAAAAATCTGCCTATATTCTAAGTTGCTTTATTCTGATACAAGGTGAGCGTGTCACATTTTTCTATACTAAATTCATCCACCCTAGTCGCATCTGCTAGCTGAGGTCCAAATGTGTCCAAATTTTCTCCTCCACCAACTTTGTGTGGTTTACGCAGTTAAAAACCATATGTCCACATTTGCTTGCATCTCCAATTGCTGGCTTGTATAAAGGAACACTCAGCAAATTAATATGCTACATTTTGTAGCTGGTGCGCAGGAATGCACCAGTATTGAATGGAATGATTGATGCCTGGTACATCACTGAGCAGTCAATTGACCTGGAAGATCCTGAATGTTGTTCATTGCCATTAACATCGATAGGTGGTAGTGGAAATAAGAGGCTGTTAATGGGAAGGTGCGAGAGAACAGATTACAGCAAGTAAGTGAGGCAGAGGGAATGCTCTGAGAAATCATTTTTGCTCAGACTTTTTGCTCTGCGGTCAATATCTGTGGGAGAACCTGACTGAGTATTGGTGAATAATTGTCCCTGGATAGCATTGCCCATAACCTTGTTAATTGTGTGACTGGGTCAGTAATTAGATGTATTTTATTTATCTTTATTGTGCGTGTAAGATCTTGCTGTAGTTTTCCTGTAGAAGCTAATTCAAGAGCTCCAAATTAAACTAGATTGTTATCAGAACCATCAACTTTGGTTGCACAGCTGGTTTTCATTGGTGTAAGTGAACTAAGTTGGCTGACGATTGACTTTTATTTCTGGGCCTCAAGAATAGCTGTTATTTTCTTAGAACTCAAGGCTGGTGGCTACAAATCTTTAGGTTTGCCTCTTTTACTAGTGCTGGAATCCATAAAGCTGCTTTTTTCCTGTTGATTGTTTTTCACTATTCTTATCTGGATCTGGCAAGACTATAGAGCTTTCATTAAATCCATTATTTGTGAATGTGTACTTCTTCAGGTAACTCATAATGTTGCTCCTGACTTGCTCCCCTACTTTAATCATAACAAGATCTTGACCCCTGGCTTGATAATAGCAGAGGTATTAATAATACCTTGATAATAATAAAGGCATAAAACATTAGATGGTAATGGAGTGAGTGTATTTACAGTCTGAGCTGCTTGGAATTTTTAATTATTTTACATTGTTTAGCTGACTGGTGCCAAACAATATAATCCATAGTATGAACATAACATTTTATCTGGAGTACTGTGGTAGCTGCTCACACTAATTTCATACAAGATGTATGTATTTGTGGACGGCTGATTGGTAGTGAATTCAAGTTGGGTTTCCCCTCGTTGTTCAAAGTAAAATTTATTATCAGAGTATATACATGATACTACACACAACCCTGAGATTCTTTTTCTGCGGGCACACTTAGCAAATCTACAGAACAGTAACTGTGAACAGGATCTAAACTGTAAACAAACTGAGCAAATGCAGACAATAAATAATGGGCATGAAATAACAAGATAAATGAGTCCTCAAATAACTAGTTATCCTCTTTTGTTAAAGAGCCTAATGGTTGATGGGTAGTAACTGTTCTTGAACCTGGTGGTGCAAGTTCTGAGGCACCTGTACCTTCTATCTGATGGCGGCAGCAGCAAGAAAAGAGGTGAGGATCTTTGAATGCTGCTCAATGGTTGGGAGGATTTTACCCATGATGTACTGGGCTGAATCCATTATCTTTTTCTGCTCAAAAGCATTAGTGTTCCCATACCAGGCTGTAATTCAGCCAGTAAGCACACTTTCCACCACATATCTATAGAAGTTTGCCAAGGTTTTTGATGACATGCTAAATCCTCACAGACTCCTGAGGAAGTAGAGGCTCGTGACTTCTGGATGGTCAGACATCCCAAAACAACAACAAAAGTTATTTTCCTTTTGAATGTTATAGTGTAGCCAGGCTTGGTGAACATTGGAGACTCTCTACACAAAGCATATTCTTTGTCCTTGCTCTCTTACCATTGCTGCTGTTTATAGCTTTTGTTCATCAGATGAGGGAGCACTGAAGGGGTTAGGGAGATATCTTTGTCTATGTTTGACCTGAATTTGAGAGATTTTGGAGTGTGGAATTAACGATTTGCATGCTTCCCGATGAATGATTTTGATTGTGACGTTACTTCTGATGGGTCTGTCCATCAGGACAAATCCAGTAAATAATACTGAAAAAACCTGGAATATTGTCTGAAAGGTACACTACTGTGAATTTAAACAACCAGTAGTTTGTCATGAAATTTCATAATGTTCTTTTTAATGTCAAGTGGAAAGATTGAAGCCAGCCGATCTAAATTTTATCATAGTT